>NW_026038066.1:0-225000 GCF_023373825.1 Bactrocera dorsalis
TTTATGGATATTGATACTCTTGTAACGAACGTTTTCAATAGCAAATAACACGGTGCGCTCCAATCTGATTCGTTATAGTAGCTGACTTACTCTTCATTGTCAGATATTTCTTCAAGCTCTTCATTAGCTCCAATTGGTGCACTCACATTAGTACTGATTGTTTCAGTTGAATTTACAGTTGACTTTTCTGCATTCTCGCGTTCACTCTGTTAAGGATTAATCGTTTATTTTAACGAAATCTTATTCGGCACAGAATGCTCGGTAAATCAAAATATTTTGTATTTTTGTGTGCATGTTTAATCCAAATTTGAAAATAATGCTAGTTCTACTCATTTATTACCTTGTTCTCTGTTTCACTTTGTTCTCGATGCTGCCCTGGAATAGTGGGCATACTAGACGCTTGTATATTTTCATTTTGTGATCCAACACGATTTGATTGATTCTTCTTCTTCTTTTTCTTATTCTTTTTTGTAGGATTGACATTCATGTTGCCAAATTTTGTAGCTGTTGGATTGGACGCATGTCCATATTCAAAAGTTTTGACTGGTTTGAATTCATCCGAAAAATTGGGCATATTCCTATTGAAGGTGTTCGATAGGGCACCAGAAGCAGAAGCAGCACCAGAGTCAGTAGTGGTACTAGTTCCCTTATGACCGTAATCTATTACTTTCGGTTTTGGTACGGCAGTATTTTGGTAATCAATTACTTGTACAGGTCGAAAGTAGTCATCTCCGTAACCATGCTTGTTTCCTGGGCTGTTTGATTAATTTCATATTTTGAAAATTTTAAAAATCATTAATGTAGACTTGCAACACTAGTGTAGATTCCATATTAACTTGAAATACTTTTTTTTACATTTTTTTCTTTATTTTATAGCATAACTTGGTAACATTTGGAACACACGAACCATAATACGAACTCACAAAGGCCATTTCTGTAAGAAACTGCTTTCATATCGAAACATAATTTTCGTTTTCATTAAAATTCAACAATTATGTTTCATTGGTTGTTTATATACTCGCATCTATACGGAATAGACGGTCTTTTAATTTTTATTTTCTCATTAATTAAAAAAATATATCAGTATAGTGAGTTGGGAAGGGCAAACAACGGAACAACAGATGCGAGAGTATTTGTAAGAATTATAAAAGAGAGAGTATTGTAATTTGAGGGGTCGTCGTTAATTGCGAACCGATTGCACTCAGAACTTCACTAGATCAATTCCTCTATTAGCATATTAGATCATTACCAATTTACATTAAAATTGCTTAATTTTAAGACGATTTTATAGACATCTGGAAAGCAATTAGACTGTCATTTTGATTATATTGATATACACATATGATCAAAATAATAAGCACATTTCTTTATCCTGTAAACGCGGTTAAATTTGGAATGTTTGACGAGACGAGTTGAAATCCGGGATCTATCTGTACGTCTGTCCATTTATGTAAGCTGTAACTTGAGTAAAAATTTAGACATCGTAATGAAACTTGATACACGAGTTCCTTGTATAAAACGGAGGACTAGTTCGTTATAATGAGCGTTATCGGACCACTGCCACGCGCACATATTCCATTAAGCGACAACCTAGAAAGTGCCACAATTAACCACTGATGCTCAAAAATGAAATGCGTTGATACCAAAGGGCGCCACTTAGTCGGAGAGCAGCAATATACTTATGTACTCGTATTGTTTTTTTTTATTAAGAATATTAAATGATATAAAATAAAAAATATGTAATACTCACGTTTATAAGAACACATACAGTCCACTATTCATAAATATGTATGTTCAAATGTATTGAACATGCAAACATACATGCATAAATAAACACATAATGTACATTGTCAGACAAAACATATTAGACAGATGGCTACGAATGCTAAAAACATCTCGTATACTCCAAATTACAATTTTGGACATAAAAAACAACTTAAATATAAAGGCATATTGTTTATTTAGTGAAACAATGAAAAACCTTACACTTACACTTAGTTTACATTTTATACGAGAGAAATTACGAGTAACCAATATTCACTGCGACAAAACATATTGATCTAGTCGCAGTTTTTCGCGACAATCGCGTTTTTTTTGACAATTTTGCATTCTCTACGCAATTTGAGCAACGATATAAAAAATCAGTATCATTTTAGTTTAACCAAGTATCTTCACATAAAAAGTTGTGATGCTATTGAAATTCTACTAATTTCGAAGAAATTAATAACAAAAAGTGGTCATGGCAAACATTTAATTCAATTAAAACAATTAATAATTAAAGACTACAAGAATCGATTATCTTAAAAAGACATTTGTAGCAAATTTTATGTCAACAAATCAACAGTGAGCTTTATTATAAATAAATTTAAGGACAGTGGATCTGTGAAAACTCACCTCCATGGAGGACAACCTAAAGGTACAACACGACTTAACGATTCAAAAATACTTATAGAACTAAAAAAGCTTCTTAAATTTGAAAGTTAGCAGCTGCACTGTACAAGGAAGACCTTGTGCAGGTGGGCTAACAAGCTATAGGGCGGCTAAAAAGCCTTTTACAAGGAGCATTCCAAAGTAAACAGGACTAAAAAAAAACAGAAAAAATGATTTTTTCGGCAAAATCAATTTATTTTATTCAAAATTGTCTCCTTCTGATTCAATACAGCTTTTTGCACTGTCCAAAAGCATGTCGAGCGAGTGTTTTAGCTCGTTGACCGGTATGACCGCCAGTATGCCGGTGCAATCTTTTTGAATGGCCTCTACGTCTGTATAACGCTTTCCTTTCATGGGCAAATGCATTTTTCCGAAAAGGAAGAAGTCGCACGGTGCCATATCAGGTGAATACGGGGAGTGGTTAATGTTTAAAATGTGATTTTTGGTTAAATAACACAAGCGTCGATCGATGAGACCGCGCATTATCGTGCAACAAACTTCAATTTTCATCTTCGCGATATTCGGGCCGAACACGTGGAATACGGCGCACCAAACGCTTCAAATCTCGAAGGTAGAATACCGCATTAACGTTTTGGCCGGGTGGAACAAGTTCTTTTTGGACATACCCTTGGAGTCACAAAAACAAATCAGCATTGTCTTCACTTTTGACTTCTCCATGCGGGTTTTTTTGGGTTTCGGCGAGTTCGGTGCCTTCCATTCAGCATTCTGTCACCAGTTACAATATTGTAAAGGAAGTTTTGTCCTTTTTGACCTCTTTAATGATGTCCTTCGAATGTTGGATTCGGAGCAATTTTTGGTCGTCAGTCAATTTGTGCGGAACAAACCGTGCACACACCTTTCGGTTCGGTCAAAATATGATAAATCGATGTTTTGGAGATGTTCAATTCCATTTCCACGAACATACTGACACTTAACAGGCAATAACTTCACTTCCAATGGATGAAATTGTCACTGGACATTCGATAAAGATAGCAGATTCTAACGCACCAGTCGACATATACATGGCACCACCAGCGGATACTTTGGAACGCACTTTGTATATCAAGAAACATTCGACTAAGACGATTACAATTTGCTTGGGAACACATCAACTGGTCAGTGAAACGAAGGAAAACAATACTTTTCTCTGATGAATCAACACTTAATTTGATATATTCAGACAGAATGAAAACAGCTCGCCGACCAAAAAATAATAGGTTAGATCACCGATACTGCCAAGGTACGGTTGTATGGTGGAGGTGACATTACGGTACGGGGATGTTATTCTGGGTTTGGTGTTGAACCCTTCGTGGAATCAATGGCATTATGGATTGATTCATATACGAGGATATCCCTGAGAACGCGATGCTTCCCCTTGCCGAGTGGAATATGCCATTTTCATGGTCCAAAGCACACGTCGAAACTAGGGGGCAAATTGGGTCACAGCTCAAAATATTAATGTCGTAAAGTGTCCGAATCTCACTCCTATTGAGAATCTTTGGGAGATAATAAATAGAAGGGTAGACAGAGAAGGAGTGAATGAGATAAAAACAAAATGTTCGAAGCTGCAAAACCAGACTAGATAAGCATTCCACAAGAAGTTTTTAACAATCTTATAGCTTCTATGCCAAATAAACCCAGTGAAGTAATTAAAAATAATGGTTATGCTATAAAATATTAAATTACAATCATTATTCCAATATGTTTTATCGCACTGAATATTGAATATGTTAAATTTGTTTCGTATAAAATGGCGTGGGATCAAATAATTTCCAAGGTTTTGTATGTTTTCATAAAATAAATAATTATTCTTTAAATCTGGTAGATTTGTTCATATTTAAAATGAAATTGTGAGAATAGGAGATGATAATGTAATTCGTAGGTATGAGTCCAATATATTATATTTTGTCCGACACTGTACATACATTTATATGAGACACGTATGCATATATATGCAGTACGCATGCACTCAACAATCAACAATATAAACATATTTACGTAGGTTAAGATATATACATATGATAATCTATTGACCTAAGATGTACATTTAGGCAATTGATTACAACCCCATACCATGCAGCATAATCAATATGCACCATACATACAAACATCCGCACATACATATACATATGTATTTAGTTATTTAAGATAGTTTGAAAAATTGTATATAAAGTTGTCTTACAAGTATGGAACTGTAATTTGGCAAAGAGTATTGCAGTACTAAGGGGAAACTGTGGTTGAAGTCCCTAGATACCGAATGTGTGGACCGCAGTGCCTACAATTGACTTTATGTCGAAAATATCTGTAAATGTGTGAGATATATAAGTGAAATTCAGAAATAATCCTTTCCTGATAGTAGTATGTCTGCGTGTCAAAAGTGTGTTGAATCGGATCAATAGTTTCCTTAGGCCTATACCTAATATCAAGATTTTGGAACTTCCAGGTGACTTTATGCCGCATATATCAGCCAATATTTGAGCTACCTTATTGAAAACGAGAGAGCGGAGAGTGTTTTACTAACAAACAAAGTATATTTCTACCTAAAGTAGATAAAATCGGATGAAAGCTACCTAGCCCCTATATAACTAATACCAGAATTTTCGAACTTTCGGCTGACTTTACTTCATATGATTTGTAAATGTATGTGAGGCATCTTAATGAAATCTAGGGAGCATCTTATTAGTATCTGGCATAATGATAGTATATAAAAAAGATAAAATCAGGTAGATGCTACCCCAAGGCCCATATTTTAATAAACAATTTTGCCACCTGAAGAAATTTCCCAGACTTTCTTTCCTGCCAGTTGCAAGAATATAAAAAGTTCGTTTACACCCAAACTTAGTGCGTCCTTCTTTAATAATTTTCTTACTTGCTAATTATTCTAAGGTTTTCAGCAAATCGGTCGATTTATCTTAATGGTTCGTTCTTTCGCTTGTATAGCTCCTTATTTAAAAGGCAATTAAATCTTAAAAATTTTATAAACGGGTAGAAATAAGCATTACAGTGCTGAGGAGAAGAAAGTCGTCTCGAACCTCAAAAAAGAGTGCAAAAGTCCTTGAAATATCGCTAAAGGTTTTGGGTGGTGATTGTATTTCGTGCACAATGCCCTAAAGATTAAAAGAATATCGAAACTCGCGGTCTCTCTATAAAGGACCCATTCATAACTTCAATAATCATGGTACTGCTTTTCATGGTATTGTATATGGCCAATACATCATATTACAGACACCATGATCAGAGACCTTGGAGAACACGATACTGCCATATCCTAAAGGAGATATGCCACTAATACGAACATTTCAGTATGCTAACGACCCTAATCATATTTCGATTGGTTCCAGGATGGTGAGACTTCTCTTAATTGACCAAGTCAGTCCCTCGACTTGAATCCTTTAGAAAACCTTTAGAGGTAGCTGAAACAGTGGATTGGAAGCAATCTTTCCAAAATAAGGTCCAGTTATGAAATTTTTTTTAAAAAGCCTGGTGTGAGACTTCAATTGACACGTGCCGCAAATTTATTTCCAGTATGCCAAAGCTAATTTCAAAAATAACTGAAAATAATGGAGATAGAAGTAAGCGAAAATCAAACAGCCACAGAAAACTGAAGCTAATACATTTTTTCAGTCACAGATAAGTTTTTATTTAAATTAGTATTACTAATATCTTTATTTTTCTATTTAAATGATAAAAGTAATGAAATGTAAAATATGCAAAAGTTAATTTATTAGTAATTGAGAGCTTTACCAGTGAATGTACTTATTATTTTGACCATGGGTGTATATAACCACAAGTGACAGCGACAGCAAACTTCTGTAGTTAAATTCGAAGTAAAGAAATTGCGGATTAAAATACCGATTTTAACGGCTTCTTGTTCTATCGCCACCTTATTAGGAGAAATGATCCCAGTTTTTTAAAGATATCCCCAAAATTATGTGCATCATAGTTAACTTTTACTTACTGAATATTTTTGTAATCGTTTATAAGGATTGGAAGTAAATGTTCTATTACGTTCTTTACGCTTGCGTTCAGAAAAGACTTGCTAAATAGTTCGTTTGTACAATTTAGTTTTCATATTCGATTTTGTTTATATAATATATTTTTGGTGATTTCGATCTTTACCAAAGTTTGCTGCAAATATATTTTGAGAAAAATCTTTCACGTTGTGAGTTAGCAGGCAATTGCAGCCCGAATCAGCTGATACGACCTATCTTATTCAATTCCCACGACTGCCGGTCATACGTACCGGAATTGACTCGGATTTTATCCGACCAAGGGCAGTCCTTTCGGCGATCTAAAAAAATAAAAAAAAAACCTATCTTATGAGAGCGCAATGAAAATGATCAGTCAACCCTGCTTCTACCGCCCGCTTTACCGTAGGATACCGTAGAATTTCCGACGATTTGGATTTTTCCCGTACAAACGTGTCAGCTGATTGCTCTCTTACAACGCAGCGCTGCCAGTCTCAGTAATTATAAAAATTGTCTTCAAAATGTTTGAAATTTTCTTAAACTAACTCAAAATCAGAGTCGAATGCTTTATTTATAAATATACATATAAACTATTTTTAATAGTTAGTTTTCAGTTTCCATATTCTATATATTAAGAAAAATTGTAATCGAAAAGTTAGATGAAAACAAAAAAAGATGGATGATTTCTACGGACTCAACTTTTGACAAATTTTGCTCGCTACAGGCGTCAACTGAGGAAGGGAGGAGCAAAATTCGGTGTTTCTGCTATTATTTACTCGTATCATTTTGAGCTAATAAATTTATACTTCTGGGTGAGTAGAGGAACACAACTTGTCTTATGTTTATTAAATCTTTATTTAGATAAAATTACTAAGACATATTCGGTAACTTTTTAAGAAGTATGCTCACTAATAGAGCATTTTCTTTCACGTAAATTATGTTTTATAGTCATAAAAATGTGTCCCAAGTTTATTTGCAGCGAGAAAAATATTTTCAATGTAAAACTTTGGAAGCGTTTTTTCTCAAAACTACTTTTCTCGATTTTCCAAAGCGAGGAGAGTCGTAGTGGTAATGATTTCCATTGAAGTTGTTAATTGCAATTTCTAATAGAAATTAACCGATTGCTAATTTAATTTGATTTCTACTTTTACTTTTAGATTACACCGAAAGCTTCTCGTGTTATTTGAGCTTTAAATTTATTGTGGAAAGTATGGTGAGTTTAGCCAGGCTAGGTAAGTGAAGTTGAGTATAATTTTTTTTATTTTTTCAGCTGATAATGTGTCTTTTCAGTCGTCGATGACGACGTCTTTTTTCAACGACGAGGTTCACAAAGCTTATTACAGTTCGAATTAACAAATTTATAAATAACAAATAATAATTATAAAAAATAGACTGACTTCGAAAAGTGTTACTACGTTTACACGTGACTATTGGTTCACGAATTTGAAGCATAAACCTTCAATGAATTCGATTTTTGTGTGTAACCAAAGTTGAAAATCAATTCATGAATAAGTGAAACTTCATACTTCAGTTCACGAATCTGCAAACGGTACATTTTTGAATTCGTGAATTAAAGAAATCGTTAACTAACGAACGCCTAAACGTAGTACAAGGTGCATTCCAAAGTAAACAGGACTTAAAAAAACAGAACAAATGCTTTTTCGGCAAAATCATTTTTTTTATTCAAAATAGTCTCCTTCTGATTCAATACAGCTTTTTGCACTGTCCAAAAGCATGTCGAGCGAGTGTTTTAGCTCGTTGGCCGGTGTGGCTGCTAGTATGCCGGTGCAAGATTTTTTAATGGCCTCTACGTCTGCATAACGCTTTCCTTTCATGGGCAAATGCATTTTTCCGAAAAGGAAGAAGTCGCACGGCACCATATCAGGTGAATACGGAGAGTGGTTATTGGTTAAAATGTGATTTTTAGTCAAATAATCGGTCACAAGCGTCGATCGATGAGACGATTCTGAGCAATTTTTGGTCATCAATCAATTTGTGCGGAACAAACTGTGCCGTGATCACGGATTTTGATTGGCACACATGTTGATCGTCATTTATGTCCTCACGACCACTTTGAAAACGTTGAAACCATTCGTGCACTCTGCTACGGGATAGACAATCATCGCCATAAACTTGTTTAATCAATTGAAACGTTTTACCAATTTTAAAACAAAATTTAATGTTGGCTCTTCTTTCGAAGCTCATTTTCGCACTGATAACACAAACATACTGACACTTAAAACGCAATAACCTCACTTCCAATGGATGAAATGTCATGAAATTCTCACTGGACAATCGGTAAAGATAGCAGATTCCAACGCACTAGTCGACATACAGATGGCACCACCAGGGGCGTTAGATTCAAAAAGTCCTGTTTACTTTGGAACGCACCTTGTATACATATTTATTTATTTCTACATAGTCAGCATACTCGCCAATGTGAAAATAGCGTCGGTAATCCACATGGTAAACTCACATGGTTTTAATAACAAGTAAGGAAGGAGTAAGTTCGGGTGCAACCGAACATTTTATACTCTTGCAACTCACAAGAATCAAAGCCAGGGAAATACCTTAAGATGTAAAACGTCAACCAGAGGATCAGAATCTAACAATTTTATATATACACATACTATATATAATTTATACTCCAACCGAGATATTCAGCATACATACATATGTATGTAGTATATGTGAGTTGGCGTAGTATCGACCCGATTTTATCTATTAACTATTATCAAGTGACATACTAAATAAAACTATTCCCTGGGTTTCATTCAACACCTGATATGACTCAAAGATAACTCAAATATTTGCCGATATATGAAGTATAAAGTCAGCAGGAAGTTCGAAAATCTTTATATTAGGTATATGGGGACTCAGAAAAGTATTGACCCGATTCAATTCATTTTAGATACACAGATTTACTATTATCAGAAAGGATTCTGTCTGAATTTCAATTGTATATCACATATATTGAGCGATATTTTCGGCCAAAAGTCAATTATAGGTACTGAGGTCAACACATTCGGTACCTAGGGGCTTGAACAGTTTTGTTTGGATTTGAGCAATTGCTAGTCATAAGGTGGAGTACTTTAAAGGAATTATTAGTTCAAAATTGTGCTATATGGGAAGTAGACGGGATTGCAGTTCGGTTTCGCCCGTACTCACACATATGAATATGAGAAGAATGCAAGTACTAATTTTCGTCGAAATGGGTCGGTAGGGGCGGTGCCACGCCCATCGTCTAATTTTTACACTGGATTCTATAAAGCCCTCTCATAAATAAATGTTTCTGGCGAAATTAGTTATTGAATTATTGCGCGTTTATTAGTTTTTAACAGTAACGTCATATGGGAAGTGAGCGGGGTTAATTTTCGATTTCATTTATTTTCACACTGTTGGTAGGAGTTCTTATAGTATTATTCCTGGGAGAATTTGGTTATTGTAGCTTTAGTAGTTTAGGAGATATGTACATTAAACTTTTTAGAGAGCGGAGCCACGCCCCTTTTTCAAAACTTTTTGCCCACAGATTCGCCTTGCTACTGGCCGGTACCAAATTAGAGTTTTATATTTTAGTTTTGTCCTTAGTTATGGCGCTTTATATGTTTTTGGGTTATGGCGTTTTGTAGGTGTAGCTGTGGTCCGATTACGCCCAGCTTTGAACTCATATTTTTTTTTACTAAGGAACACGCTTACCAAGTTTCATAAGGGTATCTCAATTTAACTTAATTTACAGCGTGTACGGACGTACGGATGGATAGACAGACACTCATTTGGATTTCAACACGTCTCGTCATCCTGATCATTTATATATACATATATTTAACCCTATATCTATCTCGATTAGTTTTAGGTGATGCGTACAACCGTTACGAAAACAAAACTATTATTCTCTGTAGCAACATATGGCAAGGGTATAAAAATAGCTTGCTATATAAACATAATTTTTGAAATATATGTCAGGGATTAAATAAAATAAGTAAAAAGAAATAAATTTAGGTTTTTTTTTAATTCATATTTTACAATCCGCTAAAATTTTTCAACTCGGCTTCGGCCGAAGGTCGGTTCGGGTGGTATACGGTCGTTTACTCCTTATTATTTAAAATTTGTTAAGGTGCCATTTAGTCATTGTTAAATTTTCTGAGCAGATCAAGACGAACAGAAACGAGTTATGGATCTTGTATAAAATTGGAGGACAAAAACAAAGTTTTAAAGTACAATCCTCTCGCAAACGTTTTTATAGTTATTCTATACAAATTCCTTTGAGCTCTGATGTCAAATGATTTAGCTCTCTCATTTTCATTAAACATGTCTGGATTCATGCGAATAGTAGTAATCAATATATATATTGTAATAATAGAATATAATAACAACCATTCGAATCAAGTTCAAGTCTTTTACAAGAAAGAATTGTTATAATTCCACATGATGAAAGTTTATATTTAAAATTTTGTTTAATTTTTTCACGGGTAATATTAATGGAGGATTAACGGTACTAATTTTTCTGGGTAATCACATCATATTAGTTCAAGTCTTCTTCAATGTTTGCGAGACATTTTTTTATACATTTCAAACGACTCAATTTGCTATCGAGTTCAAAAAAACAATAATGTAAAATTCCTTAAAAAAATTGTGAGTAGTCTTAATGAATCTGATTCGAATACTATTTATGTATATTATTTTAACTCTAACTTGCAACTTAAATAAGTAGGGATATAAAATTAAATTAGTAGGTAAATTCATGCCAAGAGTGTTAAAATAACAATGCTTTTATCATAAATTTTCTGTGAACTATTCTTCACATAAATTACAATACACAGCTTTAAAATTCGAAAAAAATCACGCTAAATTAACCGTGGTTTGAACGGTACTTAGTATTTATTTATGAACATTATTTTATTGGAATATTACATACTAGACATTTGGCAAAAAGGACGTCGGTGCACAATAAGCGTGACTTGTTCGTACCAAATTCGATTAAGATATAGGTGATAAATTGGAAGTGCAAGTTAGCCCCTCGATATTACGGATTTTAAAATATTAGTTCTATAAGAGGTTATATCCACTTGTGGATTTCAAAAGATATGAGCGTATTTGTAGGAATTTTTAAATTAAAACTTTCTCAAAACTTTAAATGTGTTTTTCTCGAAACGCTGTTTTCAGATTCGGCGAGAAATAATATTTTTGGTAATTTCGATTTTTTAAGTCACTATTGCATATAAAGTGTAAATTTTTCCTCAAAACAACGATTTTTTTTTTGGGAAATTCAGCATTTTGTCGAAAATTTAGACTAGTTGTCAGTAATGCAAATCTTCCTCACCGCCAGACATCTTTTTTCAGATAAAGGGAATCAAAATTTTCAAATGTTCATTAAAGTATTTTAAATTCTGTAAATTTTTTATTTATATATTTATTATATATTTTTCTGACGTTCAAGTGGATATAACACCTTAAGATTTTCCCCACAAGAGTGCCATTACAGCATCCCTTCCCTTAGGGTGACCGCAGAGTGGACGCTTAAAACCGAATCGAGCGCATTTTCCCATTTACGCTCGAATCGACTTTGAGCATCCACTCTGCGGGCACCCTTATTAACCCTCTTCCGAGTTAATTATAAATAAATAAAAGCATTTGGGTTGATAAAATTTTTACTTTTATTCCATACCTTTTAATTGGGTATTAAATATTTATGAAGATTGGTTTATAATCATTTTAATTAATTAATAATTAATAGCATAGAGTTTGTGTGAAAAGTTGTTAGAAATAGATGAATTTCAGCATCGTTAACTTCGCGGCATACTCGGTAGGCACAAATTGCCCTGTTTCAATAAACAATAACAAAATGTATCTTAACCGAATCATCCATCGAAGCTGTGAATTTAGTAGATAATTCAATATATTTCAACAACTTTGGTGCTTTACAAGTCAAAACCAAATATTGTTCAATGAGCATTCTGAAACATTATAATTCGTAATTTAGTAATATGTAGTGCATTAATTGTTGTTTTTCTTTACTGTGACATTACCGCATTAAAAGTGAACTAATGTGGTCGACAACTTAAATCTACTTGACAACAACTAGTTTCGACAGGTTTTGTGTGTAGATTATCTGCTCTAATCGCGGTTGCCAGACTTGGAACTCCTCTGCCTTTTATTAAAAAATGGCTTCTTATTAACACCACTAATTGCATTTGGGATTGTGGATTATTTTGTTAAATGGACCCACGATTCGATTATGTTTGTTACGTTACATGTAATTCGTATTTGTCAAGAGGACAATGAAAAGAGAAGGAATGGAATAGAAATTCCAGCATTAACAGTTTTTTCAATGTGGTTATACACTATTTTACTACAATTAGAAAGTGTATAGGCGCGCTAACACAGATTTGTGAGACCGAAGAGAATGATGCTCTCAAAGACAGCGATCATTTTAAGTATACGGGGAAGGGCAAGGTGCAAACATACACAAATACATACATACCTTTGTATGTTTGGTCAAAAATTGTCCAAAAAAATGTAACTAATCAAAGATTTCGTATTCAAATTTTAAATTTAAAAATTTTCTTATGGAGGTACGTATGCAGTTATGTATGAATGCATATAAGTTTTGTAAGCATTGCAGTTGAGTATTTATCATATTTAAGTGAATGAATAAAAAAATTAATATTTTCATACTTATACATGATTTATCTGTCGTATAGTATACGTACATGTGAATCATAATAAGCATATAACATTTAATATATCTCAATTGCAATGACAAAATTAGTAAAGAACTCAAAATGTTAACCTTAACTTTTGCAGACTTTTAACACTTTTAAATCTAAAGTTTATTTCATACGGGTGTTATTTCTATTAATTTTTGGAATCAGTAAAATAATTCACTTCTGCTATTTGAAATAGGTATCAATTGAACAGGCTTCTAACATTACTTCAGATGCTCATAATGACATTCATTTCATTTCATAAAATCATTAAATGTAATATGTGAGAGGGAATAATCTGAGTTGATCTTCAGATATTTTTATGAAATCTGCTTCAATATGAAACCACATTTTAAATTTTTTTCTCGAATGACTAAATGCAAACTTATGTATTTTATAAATATTATTCAAATTTAAAAAACAAGCAAATTTTCTTTTGTGCCGACTATGCATATGGTTTCATGTTATATAAATTAAAAATTGGGTCGATGTATTTTTGGAATTGCTGCGAAAATCTTACAACTTACAAATTGCGACGAAATAAAATTCATATTACACAATGAATTCGTTAATTCGTAAACAAATTAAAATCTTTATGTTGTACAGATACGGGACAATAACTAATTTATTGTTTAATCAACTCTAGTGTAAGGGCAAATACACTGGATTCAGTGTACATATATCAGCAGGGATCACATAACCTCGCTTGAGCCCGGCAAACTCCTGGAACTGTTCAGGCTGCTTGGGCTCTGTGAGTTCATGTGATATAGGAGAGGGCACAATAGACCCTAGGTC
This sequence comes from Bactrocera dorsalis, assembly GCF_023373825.1. Classification (NCBI taxonomy): domain Eukaryota; kingdom Metazoa; phylum Arthropoda; class Insecta; order Diptera; family Tephritidae; genus Bactrocera; species Bactrocera dorsalis. The sequence continues at coordinate 13,898 of NW_026038066.1, forward strand.
GCGGTGCATTACCTCAATTAATAATTCTAATTCTAATTCTAATGGGCAAATATGAGAAGTACAATCGATCAAAAATCTTAAAATTGTAGTTGTTGAATTCGAAAAATTGTAATTATTTCGCAATATAACGGGTTGTGAATTTCCTACAGTATGTAAAAGTTTTTCTTGGGTTTTGAGTTCGGGACGAAAATTCTCTCAACATAAAAAATTAACATATCTGTATATTTGTATTTTATAGAATTTTTTAATTCTGTGCCTTTTAATTCAAAAAAAATATTTATTATATTCACATGCCAACTTCTTTCAAGAACTTTGTAAAGGCTGATAAATGATCGAGTAACTAAAGAAATATATACGCGCTTCCATAAAGTGAGTTTATATTTGTTGAAATAGTTTAATTTTTAATAATTATGAGATGGCTTTTAAAATATTTATCTCTTTCGGATCTCACACCTCTTTTATATGTTTATGAGAATTGAATTAATATGAAAAAAAAAAACAATTTAAACATACCCGTCAACCCATGAGGTTTCCCTTTCTGTAGCTTCTTCGCTTTGTCTGCCTTTGTCATCAGAACCACCGCCACGACGGGATGAATTCTGGTTTCTGCGTTCATCCATGTCCTTATTATTTCTACCGAAATTGCGGCGGTCATCATTCGGTGCACTCCTACCAAATTTCGAGTTATTGCCACCACCGCCACCATAATTTGGACCATTGCCACCTCTGAAATTAGGGCTATCACCTCGGAAATTCGTTCCATTACCACCGCCGAAGTTTTGGCCATCATCTCGGAAGTTCGGCCCATAGCCACCACCGAAATTTGGGCCGTTATCTCGGAAATTCGGTCCATTACCACCGACTAAATTTGATCCGCCTTGACCAAATCTATTGAAATTGGGTCCATTTCTATTGTAATTGGGTCTATTCGGACCATTTCCACAATTGCCCCCTTCAAAATCAAAATTACCTCCCATTCCTCCGAAATTCGGACCACGATCATTAAAGTTTGGACCATTGCCACCAAAGTTCAGCCGGTTACCACTAAAATTTGGACCCCCAAACTGGGGACCGTTTCCGCCAAAATTCTGGTTGTTTGCACCGAAGTTTGGACCGTCTCCACGAAAATTGCGCCCATTTCCCCCATAATTTGATCCAAAGTTTGAGCCGTTTCCTACGGGATTATTTGTGTTAGACTTGTTTTGTTGTAATTGCTGCAGCAACATAGGCAACTGCTGAAGAAACTGTGGAGGCGGAGCACAGCTCGGATCTGCACTTTCCCTGCCCTGAGCTTTAGCCAAGGCCTGAGAAATTTTCTGCATAAAAATAGGGTCTCTTAGAGCATCGCCCAAATTAGGAATGGCATTAGAAATATGAGGATGTATTTGCTGTTCATCTCGTCGAATTTCTCTATGAAAATCTTTGCCGCCATCATTATTATCTTCGTCATCATCGCCAATAGATGCAGGCGCGATAAAATCTGTCGGCTTTTCTACTACCACATCAAATAGCGAAGGTATTTTTTTAATAACCTTTGGTTTTTCTGGTTGGTCTCGTTCAGAATTTTCTTCAGTCGGCACATTTTCAGTGCTTTCCTCTGCGATTCTTAGTGAGTTCTTGTCTTCGTTACTACTGACAGCACCATCATCACCTTCTACCAAATCCAATCCAGGAATTCCCTCCGATTTGCCAAATAAATTACAAATAGCTCCAGAAGAATCGGCAGTGTTATTTTCTTCCTCTTCCACAAGGGAGATAATTTCGGTTACACAATCATTTGTTAGTTTAGGCGTCTTAGGACTTTCTATGGGTGCACTGAAGCGACTCTTTCGCTTACCTAAGATACCAGTAGAACCACTCGTTGTCGCGCTTTTTTCAACTGGTTCTGATGGCTTTTCCTCGCTTAATTGTTCGGTTTCAAGATTTTCCTGTTCATCGCTTATTTCCTCATTACCCGAAATAGGTTGGTTTGAATTTTCTTCTTCTTTTTCTTCTTCTTCTTCATCTTCTTTATTCTGATCATTACCAACGCCTCCTTCTTCGTGTTTAGGGCTCTCATCAGCTTTGCATTCCGCATTCCGTTCATTTGTCAACCCGTCATTACCATCTTGAGCTCGCTTATCACCTGTATCAGGCTTTTTGTCAATTTGTAATTTCCTTAACCGCATTTGCTCACGTCGTTCCATTATTCTTTGACGTTGCTTTTCGAACTCCTGCTCATAACGGCGATACATTTCACGGTCGGGATGATTAGCATTCGCAAGCTTCCATTGCTCGAATTGTTCTTCCCAACGTTGGAATTGAAGATCAAAGCTCTTTTCGTCCAAATCAGGCCGTGGTTGTTTTTGCTCAGTTGTCAAATGATCTGCTTCTGAATCACAATTGCTCTGATTCTGACTATTTTGCTCATTTTGGAAATTATCTTCAGGGTTTTGGTTTCTATTGAAATTACTATTTGAGCCGAAATTTCGATCATTTGAATTTGATCTTCGATTCATATTGTTCTGCCCAAAGTTTCGTTCGTTTGAATTTGATCGTCTATTATAATTATTTGGACCAAAACTTTTTTCATTTGAAGCGGATATATGATTAAAGCTGTCATTTGAGCGGTTATTGCGACTATTTAGACGATTTGAAGAATTGAAATTGTTGTTCATTCCAAAGCTATCTCCATTGTCTCCTTGTCCGAGATTTCGATCATTTGAACGAGATCTCGACGAAAAAGGATTGTTCGGACCAATATTTTTATTGATGTTGTCTGGTCCCATATTAATGCTATTACGTGGACTAATGTTGGATTCGTTCCTATCTGAGAAACTGTTGAAATTGCTTCTATTTGATAAGTTGCGGTCGTTTGAATTAGATCTTACATTAGAATTTTTATCCTGGGCAAAATTATCTTCGGTGTTTTCAATGAAAGTATTATTCGAATCATTATTTCTACCATTATTATCATACCTTTGCCCATAAAATGGACCATTATCTCCAGGCCGTTGTTTGAAATTACCACCAAAATTCCGCCCATTTGGACCAAATCTTTGATTCATGTTATTATTTCGACTTTGCATCATGTTATTTCCACCAAAATTTCTTTCGTTTCCATCGTTGTATTCATTATGGTAAAAGTTGTTGTTTGAATAATTTCTTTGATTTCTATCATTGTTACCAAATTGTTCACCTCTATTACCCTGACGATTTCCACTCTGATCATTATTTTCATACTGATACCGTTGATTACTAAAATTATCATTATTTCTACGGTTATTATTATTGAATAATTCTTGGAAATTATGCCCACTGGAAGTTTGATTACGATTAGCATTCCATTGAGTAGATCCTTGAATCTCTTGACGAGTCTGGGGAACATTTTCCATGAGATCTTCGTTATTATTTCCACTTATATTATCCTTTTCACTGTTCCAACGATTATTTGCATTTTTATTTATGGTATCGAATCCATCTCGACTGTTTCGGTTCTCAAATGAAGCATTCATTTTATTAACATTTGTAAACTCATATTCATTTAAATTATTTCGATCTTCATTTCTTGCATTCCAGTTATTTTGACCTCTTTCTTGAGAGATGAACTGGTTTCCTGACCGAGTACTACCAAAATTTGTATCAAAGTTGTTTTTATTTTGATTCCATTGACTTTTGGGTTCATCTTGGTTTTGCTTAATTTCATTACCTTGCTGATTGGAATTAGATATCCATGAGTTTCCACCTTGACCACGAAAATCATTTCGATCAGTAGACGATTGATGTACATTATTATTGTAGTTACTACCGCCACCGAGTTGGTTCGAGTTACTATTGGGATTTCCAAAAGTTGGCATACTAAGATGTTGTTTCTGCGTAACTTGTGGCATATTAGACATTGGTTGAGGTTGAGAATTCTGTTGTGGCTTTGCTACCATTGGAGGCGGTTGTTGAAAATTGGGAATTTGACCAAAGTTAGGAGGTTGCTGATTAAAGCTTGGAGGTGGTTGATTATAATTGAATTGTTGTTGCGGTTGCTGATATGAAGCTGCCCATTGAGGATAATTCATATTTGGGAATTGCCCCACTGGAGGAGGTTGATGTATTGGGGTAGAACCTTGGTTAAGAGGTAAAACTTGGCTCTGAGCCGAATGCGACTGAATTGGCGCAGGCGGTGGTTGCGTGTAGATTTGAGGTGTTCCAGAAATTTTAACGTTTTTTTCTTGTCCATCAGAGGGAGGCGGAGGTGGCGGCTGTTGTATCGACTGTATCTGCAGAGGCTGTGCTTGAACTGATGTTTGGGGTTGAACCTGTTGGTAGTAGTTATTAAAATTCGTACTTTGTCCTGTTGAAGATGCAGCGGCCATTTCCCTTTTATACTAAGTGCGAAATATAAAATATTTTATAACATAACTTACAATATAAATTATTCTTTATTTTACCTGTTCGCCGTACTGGGCGTGCCACTTTGCGTATTCTTGTTGATAAGCTTGCCATTGCTGCCAGTGTTGTTGTAAAGCATATTGTTGTTCTGGGGTTAAAGCGGCATACTGAGCTTCAGTATACTGCCCATAAGGTCCACTTGGAGTTGATGCTTGCACAGTAGCGCTTGTGGTAGACGCACTACTAGGTAACATTGGTCCTATAATTGGTGCTGCGTTCCCAGTTGTTGGTTCCGTTGGAGCCGGAGGAGGTGCTGTTGTTGGAGGTGGCGGAGCAACGGAAGGTGGTGGAGGTTGAGGTGGCGGGCATTGTGGTGCCGGTATTGGCGGAATTGGAGCACCAGCCGCGAGTCCAGCCCATTGATTCCACATATCCCTTGATACAATTATGTTCACTTAACTATCTAATTATTTTGATCAAATCAAAACGATGTCTGAATTTTTTTCTCACTTTTATATGTTTTTCAATGCGTCTATTTTTATTGGAATCGTAAACTTATTACTTCACTTTTCTTGGTAAAACTAATTAGTAAATGCGGGCAAAAACAATGATCACCAATTATTTTGTTGAATAGTCGCCATTTTTACTTCACGAAAAAACTATATATGGAAAAATCACGATAAATTTATTGTTATATATATTAAAAATCGACTTTTTTTATCGATTTTAAAGATGACATGACAATACAAACAAATGCAGATAATTTTTAAAATTTGATATAAAATCCTCATAAATATTTTATGAAACATGAAAATGTATGTAACGTCTTTATTAATGACTAATAAATAAATCCCATTGTAAAACATTTAAATATTTTAAAACTCGAGAGAATTCCACAAATAAAATATTAAATTATTGTAGATAAATAAGGTGGCAACATTTACTTATGTTTCCACGTGTAGAGAATAAAATAAATGAAATCACAAATATACCAGAGATAAAAAATATACAATGGCGGAAAAGAAAGAAAAGATTGAATATTTAGTTGCTGATACCACAGCTTTTATTAATGCTGTTCAGCTAAATGTAAGTATAATTTGGCTATTGTATGCTAATTTAAACGTTTGAATATTTGTACAGGATTATGCTAAAAACGTTTTAACCGTCCCAGATGTTATTAAAGAGGTGCGTAATAAACGTCAAATCCGTCGGCTTTGTGTGTTACCGTTTGATTTGCAAGTACGAGAACCTCGCACTGATAGTATAAAACATTGTGTTGATTTTGCAAAAAAGACTGGTGACTATGCCAGCTTATCTGGTATCGACATTAAGGTTATTTCGTTAACATATGAACTAGAAGTTGATAATGTTGGCTCTGCACATTTGCGTACGGAACCTGTTATATCAAAAACAATAGCATCTAAGGAAAAACCTGAAGAGTTCCAAGGGAATGCTAAACTAGCAGGTTGGTATAATCCGGAAGGTGAAGAGGAATCTAGTAGTGACGATAATGATAATGATGAAGATGGATATTCTGAATCTGTTAATCATGTCAACGACAAAGAAGATGCCGTCAAAAGTTTGATTGAAGATCAGATAAATGATGTAAATAAGAACCAGGGTTTTAGTGATGAAATAACACAAGAAGAACTTGATAAATTCTTTGAAAAATTAAACTGTAATGTTGATGATAATAATGAAGTTTGCGATTTACTTGTACCAAAAAGCAAGGATCCACTAGATCCACAAATTGTTAGTGACGGTGAATCTCAATCAATTGATGAAAATGACGACACACCAAATCAACGCGCTGAACAGAAAACTGATGAGTGTGATAGCATTGAAGGTGGTTGGATTACACCATCTAATATTAAAAAGGTGAAAAAAAGCTTAGAAGGTAAAGTGGAATCTGATGTTGTTCCTGTAGTCGCATGTATGTCAACAGATTATGCACTTCAAAATGTTTTAAAACAAATGAATTTGCAAATTTGTGCGCTTGATGGACGTGTAATTAAACATTTACGCACCTATATATTACGATGCTATGCCTGTTTTAAAACAACAAGTATAATGACAAAAGTTTTTTGTCCAAACTGTGGCAATAAAACCTTAAAACGAGTTGCTGTTAGTCTGGATGAGAACGGGAAGCAAGTGGTACGTAGTTTCGATTTCAGTAGTTTATTTTTAAACTCTATATATTAAACCTTTCTATGATAATTTTTTTTTTTTCTATTTTCTAGATTCACATAAATACACGCCGTCCCCTAACATCTAAATATAAGAACCAAAGCTTACCAAGATTCCAAGGAGGAAAACATTCTCGTAACCCAATACTATTTGAAGACCAGCCTATACCGAGGCAGATGCCGTCACGTGTAGCAAAAACCAAAACCAATGCTTTAGACGAAGATTACATTGCCGGATTTTCGCCTTTCGTCATGCGTGACGTAGATTCAAAATCTGCTATGCTGCGTTCTAAAGGCAACCTTAAAGAATGGGCTAGGAATAATACATTTGAAGAAGATCGGCGAAGAAAACATTACAATAGAGTTTATAAATAGATTTCATAGTTAAAATATACTTATTTTTTATTTTGCTTGGTAACGGGTTATTACTCTACAATTTTAAACACATATCACAATCGTGATACTCTGGTAAGTTAAGTTGAAACTTCTCCTGTAGCGCGGGTGGTACAAAACGTCCACCTAAATAATGGTATTTCCCTTTAAACATTTTAGCGCATAGTTTAGGAGCCGTTAGGGATATTAACATATCCGGTTCGAAATCATTTTCTCTTATTTTTCCTTTTTCTACATCCCATCCGCTTGGTATATCAATGCTATTCAAAACAAATTATTAGTAGAGGTCATCAAATAAATGTTTCCATAACATACCTTGCTATAGGAATTTTTGTATTTAGGAGGATCTCAGTAATAGGAACGAATGTTTCTCGCACAGGTGGTTTGAAACTGAAGCCAAATAGTGCATCAACAATTAAATCGTAGCATTCATTTGTACTTTCAAGAGTGGGACTTGAACGTAGAAATGATATTCCATTGCTCTTGCATTGATGGCTTAGATTTTCATACAGTGGTTTTGCAGTGGGTTTTGGATAATAAATTGTTGGTTCGTATTTCATGAAAGATAAATGTCGGGCACAAACTAATCCATCTCCACCATTGTTTCCAGGTCCACAACACACTAACACTCGCTTGAAGCAATCAGCAGGGTAGCATTTTGCTATAGCATGGGCACAACTCAATCCAGCCAATTCCATAAGTTGATCTACACTAAATTTGTATTCGTTGAATAGTTCCTCATCAATTTTGACTGCTTCAGTTTGTGTTAAGAATTTCATATTTGGAGAGTATTTGCCGAAGAAAGTCCTATACGAATGAATGTGAATACTAATGATTCTGGATACGATCCCTGCATGCAGGTCCAATATATTTATTACCGGGTTGTGTAATGAAGTTGCGATAACTTTAACCAATTTCCAGAACTTAGAACTACACTACAAAAAGAGTGTTTATATAGATGGAAAAACTTAAGTACCATTGTTAATGAGATAGATAATTTTTGGAAATTAATTCTTAATTACTTATTATTTATCTCACCCGGTCAAAAAAAACGTTTATAACTTTATATATAATATACAGCCGGATTGCTGTCAAAACAAAATAAGATATCGCCTTTCAGGGTTGCACCAAATAATTCAGTGCATGTTAAGAATGTTTAACCTTTTTTTCTATTTGTGGCCTAGTAAAGTTTTTTGTTCAATGTCAAGTTTGCCATAAATTGGAAAAATTTATATAAGAAATTGTATGGGCTTTTTTAAGACTACATACTTCTATTAGGTGCAAGTACATATATTATAAAGATATGCTACACTTTTCTCATCTACTCCTATTTGAAATCATTGCAGCACAACTGAATCTCAAATATTTGAACACTGGTTGTGTTTTTTTTCAAAATGGCGTAAATTGATAAAACGCAAGAATTCAGAAAAGACAAAAAAGTTGCATCGATTTACATTCAATCTTAGTTGTAGTTTTTAATTGTGGCTTGAATTCTGTTAGTAAAAAAAGTATTTTGAAATTTAAGAATAGAGAAATGCCAATAATAAGAGAATTTTAAATCAAGTACATTACATTTCGGATAGCTGCGTATGCACTAAATGCTGTTAAATGATCCGATTATTGGGAGAAAAGTTTGAGATCTCTCAGTGGATTATGAATCAAGCTTCCAACACATCTGGGACGACTAATACCACCATCACATTACTTGATACCAGTAGTGCCTCATTTTCAATGGGCGGCCGTAGCTCGATTCATAGTAATGGGAGTATAGGTAGCAGTAATCATGCTGACCCATCCATCTCCTCTACGCCAACAACAACCCCCGCTCCACAAATGTCAAATAAAGTATTTAACTACAAAGATAACACAGATACTGATTTCGGAAATTCCTTAAAATGTGAGGATATATGTTTAAGTGTATGTCGACATCTAAACATTTTACCCCCGACTCGATTATTATTTGGGCTACGTGTTATGGACTCTGAAAATGAATGGGTTGCCCCGGGTAAAGTCTTGAAACCTGGGGTCCGATACTGTTTTCGCATGAGAATTAAAGTCCCAAATATGGATACACAATTAAAAAACCTGGATAAACAAGCGTATGAATATTTGTACTGGCAGATTCGTTACGATATATTAAACGAAAAAATTCCGGAAATAAGGAATCCAGAAAAAAAAGATAATGTTATGGGTTTTGCTGTCATGCACATGTGTATCGATTTACAAGCAAAAAGTTCTGAAGCCGAAAGGAAGGAAGGCTATAACCGTGAAATAATTGGGAATATAGAAAATAAATATAAAGAATACCTACCCCAAACGCTTTTAAGAGAGCACAGATATTTTGTAAAATCCAAAATATGTGCAAAATTCAAGGATGTACGAGAAAAAGACATTTTGTTCACAGAATTTAAATTTTACTATATCGCCGATGTTTGTAAGCTGGCACCAAATTATTTAATGGAAGTTTATTTTGTCACAGTAGATTATATCCCAAATGTTGATTTGATTTCCGTACATTCACCTGCAATTTGTAATGATGGCAATGGGGATAACAAAACAAGAGTATATGTTAAACTAGACACCCATGATAACCCAGAGCCAGGTCTGAAAATTTCGCTGAAAAAAGAAAAAGTAAGTATATAGAATATTATTTCACATTTCTGTAATAAGAAAAATATTTTTTAAATTATTAAATCCATTCCTTATCTTTATCATGTTCAGTGGACGCTATTGGCAAAGATTGAGGATATTTTTGCGATATATATCGAGGATAATGTGTGCGCGTGTTTGGAGATAACGGGGCTACCACAAAGTTATTGCATGAGATTTAAATCAAAAGTCGAGTTAGAATCATTTATTACATACATAGGAGGATACTTGAGGTACGTTTATTCGATAATGAGAGGTCGTAAATTTTTCCAAAATATATACATTTGTTAGTTTTATAATTTATTAACTCACTAACCCTACTTCCTAAGTACTAATCTATCCTTTCACATGTACATATATAGCATAACAGACAGCCGAAGGCCTCTGCTGCCAGTGCTGCTAGATATTTATTTGTAGAATATTAAGTATTGTACAAATAATTTATAAAAAAAAAAAAAAAAAAAAAAAAAAATTATTTCGGTAATATAATGTTATTTTTAATACCTCCCTCTTAAGGCTAACCTCTAAATGGTTAAAGGATTTGTGTAGCGATTATACAACACCATCATTAAATGAATTGATCGACTTAAAATGCCATGGGCCAATAGGGTATGTTATTTGTTCACATATACATTTATTTGCCAAGAATAATGTAAATAATTGTATTCGAATATCACAGTGGAGCATTTTCCTTTGCTAAATTGAGAGAGAAATCAAAAAAAGGCTCAACCTGCCTTATAAGGCAATGTGAGAGAGAATACGACGTGTATTACATCGATATAAATACCCAAACGTAAGTAAATAGCGTAGCTTAACGAATATGTTATGAAATGATAATTGAAATGTGTAGTAACATGACATTACTTTTTGCTTTCAGGTCAGCAAAAGGTAGGTTAGGCGAGAACATAATAACTACTAAAATTACACTACAAAACAAAAAATGGTTGTTACACGGAAGTGATGGCCTGAAGGAATTTGAAACTCTAAAAGATTTGAAGAATTCAATATCCCCACAAATGCCTTGGATTCCGCCATCAGAATATGGTAATACTCAAACCTATTTGCATTTTGATTATTTCTTAAAACTATGTGATATTCGATTATTTAGATTATGCACCACTTCTTTTAATTTGTTTGCCAAAAAATCTACATCCAAAGAAGACTGACACTGAATTAAGTGAAGCTGAACTTCGAAGAAGACGAGTACAAATACTTGATCGGAAGCATGACCTCCGATGGTATAAAAGTAAGTTAAGGGGTCAATTATTCAAAAACGTCATGAGTAAAATAATGTTAATACATTTAATAAAGATACGCAGTATGTTTGTGATGACGCTAAAATGATGATAATGCAAGGGGACTGGGTCCAGGAAGGAAGTTGTAAAGACGTTAATGTTATGCTCAAGGTGTTTTTTCCAGAAATCAATCTTAAGGTAACAAACTTCTTCAATAAAACAATAGATACATTTTTATATGTGTATCAAAAAATAAATAACGTTAATTTAATGCTTCATTTACAGGATATCACATGTTTAACTAGTATTTGCAGTCAAATTTTTTCGGCACAATTTCTGAAACTCTATGGTTTGACTTTGACCACTCCTTATACTATGGTAATGGAATATGCACCTTATGGAAATTTAGATAAGTTCCTGCGCAAACATAAAGATAAAATCTCTTTCCAAATGCTGATATCCATTGTGTTTGATTTGGTCAGAGGAATAGTTTACCTGGTAAAACAAATGAATATTCAATATTTGTCCAAACAATGTCTACAAATATTATTTCTTTATTTCACATACAGAGTGAGAAAGGAATTTATCACGGCTCAATACGATGTTCCAACATGTACGTAACAAAATTTGATCCTAGATCTCATACCATTGAGACAAAAATTGGTGACCCCGGACTTCGTCGTAGTTATTCAAACGAAGAGTAAGTTAGTTTCCCTTTATATACACATGTACGTTTATCCTTAAATTACATAATTTTTATTATTTAGCTTGCCGTGGATACCACAGGAATATTATAATAATCTCAAAGACGTCAATGGTGATATGTACGTAGACGCATGGGCTTTCGCAACGACTCTATGGGAAATATTTTCTTATGGAAAATCTCCTTTGGAAGAACTGAATTGTACGGGAAACCCAAAGAAGATTGCCGAAAAACTACAAATGAATCGTTCAAAGAGAGATGGGGGCATATTGCCAAAACCAACTGAAAATCTGGACGATTCGATATATTGCATAATGCTCGATGGTTGGCAGTCGGATGCACACAAACGTTTTAATTACATAAAAATCTTTGCAATCATTAATGGTTTCAAAGAAAGGAGAACGGTGAATTACGAGTCAGTTAACATCGATAAATCATATTATGATAGCGACACTTGTTCTGAAAATAATGAAAATAGCGGAGATGATATTTCATTAGACTCCTGTCCAGGACCATCACCCGCACAAAACCAACGATTTTCACATTTTGATATGTCTTTTAATAGCCCATTCGATGACACTACTTTTGTAATACCGTTTTCGGAGGGAAGAGTAATTGTTGATAAACGAATAGGTGACGGTCATTATGGTATTGTGTATTCAGGCATAATATATTACAAAAAACCCAATAAAGCACCGGAGAAAGTGGCGGTTAAAACATTGAAACCCGAGATGGCGACGAATATAAAAGATTTTCTGCGCGAAAGTGAAATAATGCGGGTATATAAAACTACAACACCTCTTTTGAAGTATAACATTGATGTAGACATATATAATTACATTTACAGGGTCTTGAGCACGAAAATATTGTAAAAATTAAATATTCAATCGAAAAACCTATCTGCATTATAATGGAATTTGTTTCCGGTGGTTCCTTTAACGTTTACCTCAGATCTCAGCGGCCGAATTTAACTAACAAAAGGCTTCTTCATTTCGCCCATGATATTGCTAAGGTTTGTTATTGAATAATCATTATAATATTATTACTTCTTCATAATTATCTCACTACTATTGCAGGGTATGAATTATTTGGCGGAAAAGAAAATTATCCATAGAGATTTAGCAACACGGAACATATTGATCGAAAAGGACAGAGTGAAAATATCTGATTTCGGTTTGGCGCAATTAGCAAATTCCGAGGGCTATTATTTTGTACAAAACCAAAGGGATATACCCATAAAATGGTATACATATAACATTAGAAAAAATTAAAAACGCAATATATATATTTAATATCTCTCACAGGTATTCACCAGAATCGATAGCGGAAGATAAGTATTCCGTATACTCTGATGTATGGTCTTTTGGCGTGACTATGTTTGAGACTTTTTCTCGAGGAGATATTCCAAATCTCGCTGGCAATCGGGAGCTGAGCCAAATAGAGTTTCTAGAACGGCTTCAGAAGGGAGAAAGGTACATATATACACCAAAACTTACATATTTTACTGGATGAACATATTACTATTAATCTTTTATTATAGACTCCAAAAACCAGAGTTATGTTCTCAAATTATTTACGACAAATTAATGCTACCGTGTTGGAAAAGGGAACCAAAAAGCCGACCAAATTTTGCCAAAATACTTGACATTATACAGTTAATTGTGGAAGAAGATGGTGAAACCATATGAAATTCGCGATTTTTGGATAATTTATCTGAATATATCAATTCCCAATAGATGCTATTCAGTGAAATTGAGTTGTAATTAAACGTTATTGTAAGGTGAAGTTTACTTTTAAAATATTCACACAAGAGGTATCTTTCCGACGCATACGTTCTCAATCGAATATAGTTGAACATCTTTATTTAGTTTATAAATAGTTATCCTTCCCAAGGATTTATATGGAACTTACGAACATTTAGTAATATGTTAATATAAGAGAGCTGCCATATAAAATTTCCGACTATTATTTGCTTGCAGACTTTTCTACACATAAATTTGACCTGTGAAATCTCACGACCCAAATCCTAAATAAATAATAAGAAAATTTTGTACATGGCAAAGCCGCATTGTACATAGCATATCTTTTTGTTCCCTTTTAGTAATATTTTTTTTTATAAATTCTACTGTGCTATCTAAGCTAACTATGTATATACATATATGTATTATTATATATATGTATGTATTTATATTTATTTTATTGAGCTTTGCATTTTTTAATGTATTATAAAAATATATTTGCAATGTTTTGGCCGAGTTTTCTTTAGATTAATTCGATTACATTTACCAAACATTTTTACCAGAAAACTGTAACATATTATAAATATATTATAAGAACGCCATATCTAAGCTTTTGTGAATTTTACTTCGAATAAAATTAAAAATAATTGGAATATATTATTCGTATAAATCATTTAGGTATACAAATATATTTGTATAAATAATAAATCAAGAAATATTTAAAAAATCGAACATAAATAAGAATAGACCGGTAACATTTTTGAATGGGTGAACTCTGGGTCTGGGGTAATAAAATTTTTAGTTATAATTACCCGTTGAGTTGATTAATTGCTATACAGTCGTGTTTTTTTATTTGTACTTTTATTAAGAAGCATCTGATTTGGAAAAAATCATGCCCTCTTTTGAAATGCGATAAAAAACGTATGATTTCTGTTTATCAATAGTCAGTTTTATTAGCTTTTTTTTAGAACATTATAGTTAAATTAAAATATAATGAAAATTAAAAATCTTTTATTTTTTACACTATAAAATGATGGGTAATTAGTAATTTAAACTATATATTTGTGAGGTATTCATTTTATTAGGATGATCCTTCTGCGTTTTTCTTTTTAAGCACTTCCATAACGCCGGCGAAGTTTGCAATTTTCTTTTTCGTAGACTTTGGAGTAGAATTTTGATTTCTCACTCTCATTTGTGGTTGGGTAACATCGTCGCTAAAGTCAAAGTCAGTTTTAGCTGCTGGCCTAAAGGAAAATTTCAATGTAGTAACATTAACATTATTGAATTCGAGTGATAACAGTACACTTACTCTTCTTCAGTATTTGCTGATGCTGTGGGTTCAACTTTGGGAGCTATAGTTTCTGTGTTAATTTGTTGCCGTCCAGGAAATTGCCATTGTAGTTCCGGAATTGTTCCCTTTTCTATCATCATGTAGAAGTTCTCCAGTTCTTCTGGTCCTGGTATTTCGTACTCTTCCCCATTCGAGTTGTAACTTTCTGGGGGACTAATATCTGCGGCTGTCATTTGTATCAAACGAGTACTGTATACAATAATTGAAGAGTTGAGCTTATATTATTAAGAAATTTAAAATGTTAGTAAACAAATTAGTTCTCATTTAGAAATACAATGTTGCCGAAATTAAATTTCGGATTAAACATATGTGCTTAAATTTATCGATAAAAAATCCCTCAGATGTAAAATGTACAATTTAATCGAATTATGCACCCCTGTAGCGATTGCGAGATATAAAAATTAAAAAAAAAAAAAAACTCAATAAATATACATCGTAAATGTATAGTAAAATTTAATTAATATATATTTTCGAACTTGAAGGTTGTAATCTTGAGTCATTTCTATCCATTACTAGAAACTTTTCACAATGTGAATTTACATTATACATATTCTATTTCTTTTTTCCCTTATATTACATTAAATAATATCTAGTATATTGAAATTTTAACATTTAATATGGTTTTCGGTTTTTAATTAATTGTTATAAACTGTACAGTAAGAAATTCCATAAATATATAAAAAATACTGAAATTCTTGCAACTCTGTAGTCAGAAACATATGTTCATCTACTCATTTGAAAATTCTTTATTAAAATAGAATTCTTAAGTTTTTTATGTAGCGAGTGAAATGTTAATTTTTCTTTAACGCTTGGTTTTGTTGTGTTATAATATAATTTTAATTTATCGAGAGATGGAGGATATAAATTTCTGGATGTTCCTTGGTATTATGACAATTTTTAGATTCGTAAATGGATATGAAAAGGAAATGACAGTATATATAGAAGCTGGCAGAAGAGAATGCTTTTACCATCCCGTACGAAATGGGGAAACTATCGATATAGAATATCAAGTGATTGATGGTGGGCATGGTGACTTAGATATAAGCTTTTCACTTCTGGATCCCATAGGTTTAGTAATAGTAAGCGATTACAAAAAACCGGAAAACATACATCGTCATGAAGCAAATAAAGATGGAGATTATCGCTTTTGTTTTGATAACGCTTTCAGTTCTTATAATCGAAAAACTGTGTTCTTTGAACTCATCATTGAGCAAGAAGGACAGTCAGCTTTTGATAACGACTGGGATAATGCTTCTACTTCTAAAACACCGGAGGAATTATATGATATTCAAGTTCATGAAATCTTAGAATATGTTGGACGCGTTCACATGCAAATAGCAAAAGCTCATCAAATATTAAATATGTTACGATCAACAGAGGCACGAGATCGTAATCTGGCGGAGGCTAATTACTCTAAAGTAAATAAATGGTCACTCTTTCAAATATGTGCTATGATTTCGGTGGGACTTTTACAAGTATTCATGGTTCGAAGTATATTTGATACAAATACGCGAATGAGCACTTTCTGGAAAAAATTGGGAATGTGATTCACATCCAAACATATCGGGTATATAAAACGAATGAAATAAAATAATATGGGAGTATGTCTTACGAGAAAATATTCCGCCATTTAAACCAAAGAAAATATTCCAACTTTTACGGAATAACATATGCATGAACAATACTCAATCTAACTTAGTAATACTTGGAATGTAAATTTTACTTTAAGGCGATTTAAAAACACAGCAATTCATAAGTATTCAACCAACAGTTGGCTTAGTGTGTCGTAGTAAAATTAAGAGTCTTATTGTTAAAAAATTTTCCTGTATAAATAATTGTTGCCACTTTGGTTTTATATAGAATATACTGAACTAATTTTTTATTACTTCAATTATATATTTGTATGTAATATTATTCTTAAACAATGTTAGTAAGTTTGTCCAACTTTGCGCTGTTCTCGGAGCATTTGAAACGATACGCCAGGGTCTTTGTGCGTACTTCGTGGAAAACGTTTTACTTTTTTTGACTTCTGTTTGCCAGTTGCAACACTTACAGGCAAAATGTTTCGTTTTTGGAAGTTTTTAAATCGATCCACCAACAAACTGGACTCTGGTTTCACATTCCGCAGATTGCCAGCAATGTCTTCTGGCATATTGACATCTATATCTGGATCCACATACTTAAGACGTCCTAACCGTTTAGTTTCGAATTTTTTCTTTAATTCGACTTTTTTACGGTGCTTTTTTAGAATCTTTAATGCCTCCTCTTCGGCAATGACTTCGGTTTTAATTGACTTTATCCTATGTAAATAAACAGAACACATTGTACATTTAATCTTTCCGACGGTAAAATTTGTAGTTGTACCTGTTTAAATCAGCGATTTGCTTCTTCAGTGCTTTCTTTTCAGCTTGTTTTTTCTGTAATTCTTTTTGTTGCAGTTCTTTCCGCCTTGACTGTTTACTTTTCTTTTTATTTTCAACGGGTGGATTAATAGTTCTATATTCCCCATCTTCTGTAGCATCGTTTGCTTCTCCCTCACTTTCATCATCTAAACCTGAACGCATTTCTTGCAAACGCCGTGTATCACGCTCCTCTGGTGTAACTTTCGAAAACATTTGAGTAGTAACTCGTTTCAAGTGGTTTTCCTCTTTTATGATTTTCTCTTCCCGTTCTACAACTTCTTTAAGCAAGGCTTGGTGGTCATCCAATGATGGATTATAACTTAGGCCTGGAGGAGGGGCTGCGAATTTTCTAAAAAAAAAAAAAAAAAATTACTATAGAAGATTTCTATATCTTATAAAACATACAATTTATCAAACCCAAAATGTATTACCTACTTTGCTTTTGTTGTGCGATGACGTATACTATCGTGAACTTTTATTACTGGTTTACCAACATTCTTTGTTACATGCAGTGCTAATTCTTTGCTAATCCATCCTTTTTCATCCTTTAAACCAGGTATTTTATCTCGGAAATCTTCTTCTGCCCATACGTCTTTTGCTGTTTTGGTTAATTGGTCCTCTTTCTTTAGCTTTTTTTCAAGAGTTTCGTAGTATCGTTCCCTATCTTTGTTTGCTTGAAAATGTCGAGGTTTAGTTGGGTTCCGCACCTCTTCTTCGATAATACGTCCACTTTTCTTTTGGCGAACTCGATTCCTGTTATATTAGATTGTTTTATACCATTCCATAAATTTTTCAGATTATAATTTTACCTTTTCACAATCGGATCTTGGACTTTAGATGTGTTGTTTAACGCTTCCAAGGAACGCAATGGTTTTTTAGCATTTAACTTCCGTTTTTGCTTTTCTGTCAGAATGGCCGGTTTGTGTTTCAGTGGTGTTGCATCCACCATAAATAATTCATCGTCCTTTTTTTCTGCAAAGGATCTACCCACAATATTAAAAAAAAATGTTAATTATATACGTTATTCTTTGCATTGAAAAATATTTTACCCAACACGTTCCTCTTGCCGCTGGTCCTCTAAAAATTCTTCCACATCTTTAATATCCGTTTTGCGCCATGCTGATTTAGTTTTCTTTGAAATACGTTTTTTCTTAATGGCAGACATATTTCTTTAAGTTTACTTAAACTCAATTTGCTCAATTTGTTTAAAACTTAATTTCTACCGTGAAAACCTTAAAGAAATACACGTGTGTTTTCGAAAAGTAAATGAAGAAATGTCAGATTAGTCAATGACAGTATATTGTTTAATACAGTACGAATAAAAATGAGTAAATTTAAACCGCCAGCTGTTGCACAGATGCACGAAGATATATGTATATATTAGACGTTCTCTGTTGTTGTCTTTGGAGAACGATGTAGACAAAAGAGAGCTGAGTAATTGTAGAAATTTAGAGATTGAGCCGCATACTTAGATTTAGAGAATATAATACTTTTATATTAGAATGTAAAATTAAAACATAAGAGATGTTATTTCAGCACACACATTGTTCATTTAAAGTATAGTGTCTGAAATAGTCAAACATAACATTCGCGTTACAATTTTCGTTCCATCAATACTGAATGAGGTGAAGTTGTCGTTCATAATTTTTATAGAACGCGAAAAACAGAACGTGGCAGAGCATCGTTTACGGCCACAGGTGTTTATTGGGGTCGTATTCATAGTGCTGAAATATTTCAAGTTTGAAGAAATTATCAAGTAAATATGCGTTTTGCCCAATATATTTGTTTCGTGGCTATTTCCTTAGCCATGATGCCAGCATGTCTAGGACTTTTGGATGGTATCTACTGCGGCAGGGAAGATTGTTATGATGTCTTGGGTGTAACTCGTCAATCCACCAAATCCGAAATAGGAAAAGCGTATCGATTATTAGCTCGAAAACACCATCCTGACATGCATCGAGGTGTTGAAGCCAAAGCGGAGGCAGAGATAAAATTCAAGTTGGTCGCCACAGCGTATGAAATACTGCGAGACGATGATTCACGAAGAGATTATGACTATATGTTAGACCACCCAGAGGAATACTATTCCCACTACTATCGCTACTATAGAAGACGTGTTGCGCCAAAAGTCGACGTTCGCATCGTCATTGTTGCAACTCTTACAATAGTTTCCATCATTCAGTACTACTCGGGACTACAGCGTTATGATAGCGCTATAAAATATTTGGCAACTGTGCCAAAATATCGAAATCAGGCAATAGAAATTGCCAAAGAAGAGATTGAAAAAATAAGTAATCGTAAGGGTAAAAACCGGATGTCAAAGACAGATCAACGCGAAGAAATTGAACGCATTGTGCGCAAAGTTATAGAGGAAAAAATGGATGTTAGGGGCGGCTATGCCAAACCTTCTATATATGACATACTGTGGGTTCAGTTGTTGATTTGCCCATACACATTGCTTAGTTTCTTAGTTTGGAATGCGAAATGGATTTGGAAATTCACAATAAGGAAACAGCCGTACGGACGAGATGAAAAGCTTTATTTGATAAGGCGATATATGAAAATGGGTGAGAACCAATTTAATGGATTAGAAGATCATCAAATTGAAGAATATTTGCGGTTAGAGTTGTGGGAAAAAGATAAGTTTGAAGAATGGCATGAAGAGCAGGAAGAGGAGATGAAAAAGAAATTGGCTGAGAACCCACGATATAAATCTTACCGACGATATATGAAAAACCATGGCCCAGGAAGAATGACATTTGAGGATTAAAAGGCCAACGTCTCAAAATGTCGAACATAAGCTCAAAATTTGCATAAAATATTTATTTTATTTCCAAAATAACAGTAAAGTAGTTTTATAATAATTATGGCTAATATATCAACATCTATTTAAGTTGATCAAGTTTTATTGATTCCGTTTTCAAAATGTCTTTCTTTTTGTAATCGAAATATGTTTTAAAAATAAAATAAAATTTACTGCAAACAAAACAAATTTGAGAGTTCACATTTCTTATTGCTTTAAAATTGATGCTTAAATAATGATCATCACGATATTTTCCGCAATCTATTAATCAGTGTTCATTGAACTATTGGGGAACCGGTTTATATAAGTGGAATGTAAGCACAATCGCAAGATTATGAAGTTGCTTTAAGTTTGTGGTTTCTTTAATTATTATATACCCACATGTTCTTATTTGTTTGTAGCATAGTCTTATTGACACAATTGTTTTAATTCATATTTGGCACTTTTGTACGTATGTACATATATTTCTGCCTGTGGAAATTCATAAATAAATTTTAATAAGGCCATTAAAATGCTGTCGCTTTGCGAACAGTGTTGATGATTTTTTTTCTGTGCCAAATAATTTTAAAGTACTTATTCTGTAGCTTTATGTTGTAAAATGATATTTTTTAAAGAGATCTAATCATTCAATAAATATTAACAATTTATTGTTTATTATAATATTACATCTTTTTATTTCCATATTATTAATACAAATACTAATAAATACATTGATGAAAAGTTTTGGCGGTAGAACTTTATGAGCATATCATTCACCGCATGTGGTTTCTACAAGTGAGGTAATTGAATACCACGAAAATATCCACCTAGTCCAGCAGGTGAGCGTCTGGTATGAAGGATCTTTGTGTGCCAATATGAAATATATTTGAAAATCAACTTCCCATTCGACACCTATGCGGAAGATACATGTGTTCCCAAGCAGCTAATTGGTTACATGTTTGAGCTGTTGAGTGTTCTATTAACGGAAAATGTCTTGACGTTAGCGATTTTTTTATAATTTGTATAATGCTACTAATGACTATGAACGTACTCCCAAAATGTATTCGACATTATTATCATCTTCTAAGTGTTCCTCGTCGATCGTATCTTCCAGTTCCATGGTACAACGGCTTATGTCATCGTCTCCGTTGGTTAAATTTCCACTATCACTTACTAATTCTGTGGTAAAGATGCATTCCTCAAAGGCCACTGTTTTTATTGCACTAATTCCTTGTTGCTGCGTTGTATCCGAATCAGATTTCATACTAACGGCAGATTCGTTATCATTCATTCGTGTAATTAATGACATGTTTTCACAGCGTGTATGGTTTTCTAAGTGAGCTAATAGGTATACTTTCTTTGTGAAGCCTCTACCACATCGAGTACATTGGAATTTTTTCTCTCCCGTATGTGTTCGCAAATGTACGGTCAGAACATGTGGATATGCAAAGGACTTATTACAGGTTGTGCAACGATATGGCCTTTCACCTGTATGTGTCCGTTCGTGTTTACTTCGCGACCCAAAGTCGGAAAAACGTCTTTCACAAAAAGAGCAAGGATATGGCTTTTGACCCGTATGCACACGCATATGTCGTCTAAGCTCTACATTCGAAACAAATGCCTTGTCGCAAAGTTCACAACCGAATTGCCGGTCGTTGTTATGTCTGCGCATATGAGCGCTTAATGCGTGTTGGTACTTGTAAATATTTCCACAGATCTCACAAATCTTGATAGGAGCATGAAACGCTTTGCTTTTATGCGATAACTTTTGAGGATCATTGTACTTTGCCTCAGTCGGAGTGGATATTTTTTTATAACTCAATTTCCTTTTAAATGATAATTCTTTTTCAGCATTAGTTTTTGATTTATTGGAGGATGAAATTATATTATTTTCGCTGTTTGAAAAGTCATCTTCCGTTTGTTTACTTATAAAACCTACACTATCATCCTCGACGCCATCTTCTGCATCTTCTGAGAATTCTTCTTTTATTTCAGCTTCAAATTTTAATCCATATTCTGTAGTATTGATTTCAGTTTGAGTCTCCAGGTTACTTACTTTTTCTATATTAGATTGTTTATGAATTACTTTAAAATCCTCATTCGCTTCAAGACTTTCTTCCCGAATACAGTTAAAATAATCCGTACTTTCATCGGACTGTTTTTGCTCATCTTCATCAATATATTCTACTATTCCGAAACCTGAAATGGAATCCAAGTCGTCTTGAGATTTTTCTACTTCGTTTGGATCAATGTCGTCAGATTGTTCTCCATCTACTTCAGAAGTATCGATATATGATTTAATGTCAGAATGGACTCGTTGTATTTTCAAAGAAGTAGGTAGTTTCATTTTGTCACAATCGACTTCATAATTGACCAAAGACACATCTCCATTTTCTTCTTGCTGTATGGATCTGAAGAGCGAATTAGTGGTTTCACAATTTTTCCGGAAGCGCCAAGCAACAGAAAGATCATCCAAACAGCGATTACATATTTTGTTTGAAACTTTAATACTTATATTTGACAAATTTAGTCCTGAACATAATGAAATCTTTTCGGCAATTGATAAACTAGACTCTGGCTCCGACTGAGTAGTACTCTCCTTATCCCCAGAGAAGACAGATATCAATTCACCTCCATCGTCTTGAAGGCAAATAATGCAAACGAACTTTAAATCGATCACAACTGCCATGGTTATTTATTTACGTTGTTTACTATACAATTTTGTTAATCCTTTTCTGTAAATCCTTTATCAAAACAAAACAATAAATTTATCAAAATTTGACAGACCGACAAAACCTGTCATTTGTCATTAACCCGGACGTTACACGATCAAGAAAAAATATATTCTCTCTTTTCGATTTTGATCGCCGTATTGATATCAATTTTTACATGCAAGTAGTGAGGCAATGCTAAAACAGCTGAAACAGTTTTGCAAAAATTAATATTTCGTGTATTTATATCAAAATATAATTATATCCCTTATACTATTTATTTCGCGAAAGTTTCAAGAAAAGCAGTTTCCATGAAGATGGCATCTTGAAAGTATTACTGATTATTAAGTTGCTTGCAGCCTACGTCAGGTCTTTAAAAATATGTAAACAAATATTTTACAGTATTATATCAATAAATTTAGATATGCATAAAAATAAATAACTAAACTCAACCGACTTTAAGCCCGAAAAAGGAAATTGAATAATATTTAAATATCATTATTTTCATTTTAGTGAAAGTAATGAAAAAACTTGAACTGAGTTACTGAAGTTTTAAATATTTTTAAGATATAAAAACATAGTTGTCAATGCAGAGAATGTAGATTTATAAATAACTTTGTATATATATATATATATATATATATATATTTATATTCTCTGGTCAAAGCAAGAACTTTTTGATATTCAATGACGGCAATATTTATCATGTTAAATGATATGATTATTATTGCCTACTGTAAGAATTATGCTACTTAGTCGACAATGTTGCATTTTTCAGTTGACAAGTTACTTTATGATTGTGTTAGCAGAGAACGGAAATATATTTCTACATTCTCTGTTGGAGACTGAAAATAGTGGAGCTGGCAGAGAACGTCAAAACTCTGATATTATGGAAAATAAAGAATCAAAACAAATAGAAATGTCGAATCCTATAGCATTTATAACCGAAAATTTATGTTTATATTTATTAGAAAAACCAAGCCTATTTCCTGGTGTGAATATCCCAAAGAAAGCGACCAATTTCATACGCACACATAAAGAAAAATTAAAAGTACAAGGAGAATTTAGTTTTCCTTGCCGTTCAGAACTATGGAATAACTGTTGTAAAGAAACAGGACACAAGCTGCGCTCAATTGCATTTGATATGTTTAAAGATGAAGGAGAAGATGTGTCTATTAATGCGCAAGAAAGATTTCTTAAAACGGCCGCTGCCTGGACATTTCCAGTGGAACGGATAAAAATTGATAATGAACGATGCTTTTTGTACCTGCAGCGACAAGCGGTGATGACAACGCTACTTCAACAGGTTTTGAAAAATGATAACACAAATACCTTTGGGAAGTTGGAAAAAGATCCTAAACAAAGGGTATATTTTAATCGTGTAAACCAAGCCGGAGAAGAAATGGAAGAACTGTCACTTTATAGGGTTAAATTGTTAGAGGATATCCTCGGTCGGGTTTTTGAATACTCGAAATGGACCATGATAACAGAGGAAGAAGTAATGGAAGCAAAACAAGGAAAAGGACAAGGTGTTTTGCAAGTACAAGTAATCAGTGCTGCTGGTAAGCCCTCAATAAATGCGGTTGTTATTCCTTCAAGTATGCTCAGCTCTGCCACCATTCGATGTGGCATAGTTATTGACCCAATTACTGGAAAAATAACAAAATTGAAAACCAAAGAGTATCTAAGGTAATTCATTGCTTTCACACTACTAAATACCAGGAATAAAAAATGTGTTCGTTAAAGTTGCCGTTCTAATGATATGTGCTTAATGGCAATGCATAAGTATGGCGTGCGAGTAAAAGATGATACAAAGTTTAGCACATTGATGTCTCGTTTAGGTGCAGCAGCGGTTACTGTTGACTTAATGGAAGTACGTTTTTCAAGTCCTGTTCAAATAATTCGTAGTGGTAAAGGAAGTACAAAAGGTAAGGGTAGAAAATATATGAACCAAGGAAATTTATATATTTTGCGTACAATAGGTGCTGCGTTTATTTTATATAACTCTGCGCGTTTAGAGTCATTGCTTCGCCGTTTTGATGAGAAGGTAGAGAATGGTGATTACGAAGGTCTGCCGCCCCTAGATAGTATTGACTTTACTTTGCTCGATGAAGAAGTAAGTATAATTGTTAATGGCGTTTATTTTTATGTTCAATCAATTGGTTCAATTGGCCGATCGTATTAAATTTTCTTTTGGATTTTTAAATAGGAAGAATGGCAACTAGTGTTTTGTTATATATTTGCCTTCCCGAACCTTATTGAAAGTTGTCTGGAACAGATACAAAAAGGAATATGTGCTGTTCATACTATCGTGAGATTTCTTGGTGATTTCGCTGCGCTCTTTAGTGTATACTACAGAAGAATTCGAATCTTAACTGTAAGCTTATATTGGGATTATATTATTATTATTACTTCCCTGTTTCTTTTTATTATTATATGTACATAATTTGAATTATTTTTATTTTCATTTAATGTACAGCAAGAAACGCGACAGCACTTAATGCCTTACGTGTATGCACGTATATATCTGGTGAAAGCAGTTCGCGAAATTCTTAATAAAGCATTGGCTCTGCTTGATATCGAACCCGTTCATTTTATGTGATCGATTGCTAAAATTTGTGTGTAGCTAATAACAATTTTGTGTAAAATTGATATAAATATATATTTAATAACCCCGGTTTTGTACATACCTAATGCAAGAAAAACTATATTCTTAAATATATAAAATACTTATAATTATTTGCGTACAAACACTGTTGGAAGAATACCATAATGTAGATACTTATCTCCAAATATAAGTAAGTATACTGGTCCTATGCAAAGAATTTTACAGGTTCGTCTTATAGCTACAGTTTACAACTACAAACATACATACATATGTATGTATCGCTCTTACATCTGTATAACATATTGGCGTGCCTTAGTTCCTGAATATTCTAACACATTAAGGTTTGTTTAGTATGCACAAAAATGTTATAAACATCATTGATTTTGGTATCTATTATATCTCATCTCTGCTCTTTTCTTTGATTGAATTCGGATATGAAATTTATGTTATCTTTATTACCATGAAATAATTGTTCCATAAAATGGGTACTACCAATGGAATTCGCTTTCGTTCCTAAACACATGTTATATTGTGAAGCATCGAGCTTAATATCACAACTAATATCGTGGAATATATGTACCAATGTCGGATCTGGCGCACGGAATATACTAAGATGCCTCATTTTGCGTGCGGCATCATTGTACTGGGCTGACACTTCGGCAGTATTAACCAGAAAATCGTTTCGCCGGTTACCAACCTTAACGATTTTGTCTAAGAATTTTACATCTTCTAATCCCCATCCTGTTATATCCTTATCAAAACCGTTTATATCATCATCAAGTATATCTGATTTGTATATGGCGCATATGCCGTAACCAAATTGTCGGAAGTACCCCGATTCATTGGTAATCTCATCAGCCGGTGTATGAGCATATTCAACATTTTCATCTCTCCAACGCCTCTTGGGGTCATATTGGCTGAATACGATCGGTAAATATACATACCGCCCTTGGACTGTGTTGAATCGTATACGATGCAATGTTTCCAATTGAAAAACCATATCAACATCGATGAATAGCATTATGTCATTATCCTGTATATACGATGAACGTGCAGCCACATCCAATGCCACACCCCGCGAAAATTCTTCGTTCCGTTGTATATAGTTAATGTGTTGGTAAATGTGCCGTTGACGTAGTTCCAATAAAAGTTGCAAGTGACCTTGAACGCTTGTAATATCTCCGAATATAACCACTAGTAAATCACAATTTTTATCCTGTTTTATAGCTACACGTTCGTAAGTATCTAAGAATCGCTGGAATGTGGCAAAACGTCCAGCTATTGGCAATACAAAGACGATTTTTGAAGTATCGGCAGCGATGCCAGCAGGCAAACCAGGAAGGGTAAAGTGTTTCGATATTCTTCTCATGCCGGAGCTCAGCATGTTTTTCAAATAGCCTAAATATAAAATTAATATAAAAATGCTTACATGTTGAATATGTAAATGCATATACTCACTTTTTTGAACTGTAACATTGTAAAAGTCTTCGTTGAATTCCTTTACAAATGTACCGGTAAATGCGCGCTGAACGTATAAATGACGACGCACTGGTACAGTCATTTTTTTGCCACGGTATCGCTTATAGATCAGTAAGAGGTCCAATATTAAATCTTGACCGTGCAATGGATTTACCCTATTATAGCCGTAAAGCAGTTCACGAAACTCTATAACTCGTCCCCTTTGTCGTGAATAATTGTTTATGTTCTCCATTACTTCTGTGATGGCGTCTTCGAGTCCCTCCCGGAGTGCTGAGTCGATTTTGTGTTTGGGATTCGCATTTTCACTAGAATAGAGGCTTCTTGCAATAAAAGCCCATTCGAGAAGGTCGGATGTCGAAGAGGGTGTGAATTTCTTCAAATCCGGAGTAATGCCTAAGTATTTATATATACATATTTGCATATGTATGTTGCTAACTGTTACGGAAGTCAAAAATGCTTAATTTACCTAGAATGTTGTGATCTTCATAATGTTGATCGCTATTTGTTTCTTCAGGTATTAATTCGATACCGGGTACCAAATACTTGCTGTCGCTGGGTATCTCCAAAAAACCCGCCATCCGCTTAATATCCCGATGCAGTTCGAGAGATTCCTGTCGGATTTCCTCTGCCTTAAGGCCCTTTAATCATAGAGTGTAGTTTGTTATACTTATATAAGTGCACAAGCATGAATATAATGTAGAACGAACCTGCACGAATGAATGGAGTCGATACATTAACGGAGCCTGTTTGATCGGATGGAGAGAGATAGCATTGTGGATTTCTTTGCGCTTTAGTTTACCAGTGAATGCATACGGTCCGCTTGAATTGTGTCTCATGATATATTGCATCTAAGAGAAATATGAACAAATGTAAGTGGAAAGACAATGAGTCTACCGGAATCCATAATAAATACCTCGTAATTCCAGGTGCATGGGATGCCAGCAAATTTTTGTACACAACGTCCGACTTCTACATCTTCATGTGTACTGTAAAGGTTCTTCAAGCAAGTTGGTATATGCGGAGCAACTATAATATTAATTTGATTCTTCATTGAAAAGGTTCGTAATATTTTTTTACTCAAATTATAACTCACCTCTGCGTAGGGTTTCGCTACTAAGTATTACACCCGGACCACCCATACAAAAATTTTCATCAAACTCCAATGATAATAAGCCAAATTCCTCACTATTGCCCTTGCCGGCTTGACCTTTCCGAAAAAGAATATTTGTTTAAATTATCGTGTTCGCGCGACGTGTGCCATACTATTACATACCTATAAACTGTGGCTTAGAACTGTCGATCGAGCGTAGAAAGCGTTCGAGTTTCTCCGGTTCAATGTATACATCGTCATCGGCTCGTATGAACCATTCAAACTTGTCAATATAGTGTTCATACATGTAATAGAGCATCATGAATGATTTCTTCTGCGGTGGATAACGATCGTCTACGTTCTTCAAACCTATTACTGGCAATTCGTTGGAGTGAGAACCTTCTGAACTAAAGAAGGCTATTCTACCAGGCACCTCCTTCCCCCATGTATCATAAACTGCACGTGCACGTCCCTCGATAAAATTCTGTGCTGTCATTACGCCGACGAATACAAGATTCCTCTGTGAGGTTTTTATTGTTTCTTCTTCAGGATTCATACGGATGATTTCGAATGGGCTTTGTTGCCCGCTTGGCTTCATGCTGCACCGTTTAACGATCTCCAGCGCGCGATAGTTTTTGAGAACCGTGCCAATGCATAGTCCCAACGCGATGCCAAAAAAGGCGAATATCAACGTTTTACGTTTGGTAACGGAATTCTGCATCAACATTTTGAATGATATTTGGACTACCCTAGCACTAAGTCATCGAAACTGAAAAAGAAAGTAAAGATACGCGTATTGATGGTTCAATCATGATAGACGCATAAAAATAAGATTAGAATATTGGTTGGTCGCAATTGGTATTACTTCAAATATACGTTAAATAACGCCCTGAACCCAGATTATATCCCAATGACTTTAATGATATATCCGATAGTGTATGTATTTAAAATTAATTTAAAATTAGCGAGTATATTTCATGATGCCTGAGGTTATGTATACGTATGTAAATAAAGCGCGTGAAAGATTTCCAGCCATTAGTTTTCTGAGAATACTTCTGTTGAAGAACTGAGAGGAAAAAGCCCATGGCTCAAGAAATATTGGGCTAAATAAACAATGAACTTGAGCTTACGGTGTCATTTAGTAGGTTAGATAGATAAATAGATATTTGATACTGAGGTATTGCACTGCGACCTAGGGTTAGCAGGTTACGACACATGAAAATCTACAAGTAATTGTTTTTGCTTCCTCAATTGTAAATTGTTTTACATCAGCGTAGGGAGAACATTTTTCGTTAATACAATGATCTTTAAATTTTTACTTCTATCAGGAAGTATGTAGTGCTTTCGGCTGGAATGACAATTGAAAGTGACGTTCAGTTATTCAAAGGATTTGGTGCATAGAAGGGTTAGCTTCACTAAGTATTTTCCCTATATACAAATTAACTTGGGTGCGGTCGAATTTTTTTTGTAATTGTTTCTACAAATGTTCCATGATTCAATATGTGTATGTATCACCGAAAGCATTTGCTTAAGTACCTGGGTAATTGCAAAACTCTTAAGTGATATTTAGCTCAATTGTGTATTCAGATGTTGCATCTGCACTTTATGCGGATATACAAATGCATTTATGTAAGTATATGGATCTTTATAGATAAAGAAATGAATGAGGTTAGTATTTCTCAGTGCCTTTATTGTTAATATTTCAACATGAATATCTTCCATAGGGTTCAAAGTTAAACCTTCTACATTCGGCGTATATTAAAATATATAATTTTTCAGGTATTCAGATATATGGATTTACGTACATACATACATATATACATTTGTATATGTATTCGTAAGAGACTATGGATTATGGATGGTATACCAATTTATTTGAGCAATCTGCCGTCTTGCACATTTTTTAAACATTAGAAATTTTCAGAAAAGAATACATAAATACGTTACATACAGATTTATATATATATATGTACATATGTGTGCTTATTTAAGCTCTTATATACATATAGTCTCGTAGGCAAAGTTTGTTTATTCTCTAACAATTTAAAATATCCAATCTACATACATACATATGATTATTTGAAATTTTGGCACATACAATAAATATGGTATACATACATATACCCTCAATTTGGTCAAAACCAAGGCAGGGATGAGTTGAGAAAATCTTGATCCTAGCACCATTTTGGATTTGTTCCTAGAACATACATAGTTGTCATGGAGGTAATCGTGAATTTTTAAAAATATCTTGATATTTGTTTTTGTATCGATGCTTTTTTATTGCAGAATTCACTGTTAAAATATTGTAAAATATAAATAAATGTATACAATAGCTTAGGGCTTTAGAAAAATTAGACAGAGATTCCGTCCTTGCCT
Source organism: Bactrocera dorsalis (assembly GCF_023373825.1). Taxonomy (NCBI): domain Eukaryota; kingdom Metazoa; phylum Arthropoda; class Insecta; order Diptera; family Tephritidae; genus Bactrocera; species Bactrocera dorsalis. The sequence continues at coordinate 43,964 of NW_026038066.1, forward strand.
TTGGGAGCGGTTGATTGTTTTAATTAGATTAGGCTGTCTTGAATGGTGAATATTGCCGAAGCAGTGATTGCTGTTAGTATTTTTACGCACTCAAATATTTCGGTGATTACCTTAGTTTCCCCCGATTCCAAGAAAGAAAAAACAGATTTATTGAACAAATTTGATTTATATAGCGCAGAGCTTGCATTTTGAAGCAAATTAATGCAAACTATTATATTTTTTTTACTGTGTACATATGTATGTACATAAATACATACGTCACTGAGGCTATTGGAATTAATTGGCGCGTGGCAGTCGGTAATGCACCCATTTTAGTCGTTGCTTGTATTTACCTACGGATATAAAGGGGTTCTGATTTTGGGTCGGTAGATGTTGAAAAAATTTATCTGAAACACACATTAGCGTGTGTCAAAGTCCAGACTTTTTTATGGAGGAACAGATACAACTGATCAATATTGCGTTATTCGCGACATAAGGGATAATAAAGAGAAATACCACGCTGAAAATTGTTTTTCAACCAAAACGGAAGACAATCCTTGCATCAACCTACTTTGGGGCCAATTAAACGTCTCCTTTCATATATAATTGATATATTTAAAGCCGTCGCCGTTTATTCTGATCAATTTGGGTTTTATGTACTGTAGCATATGTATAACTTGAAAATGAGATTTCATTACAACACTGTATTGGATCCGATGTATGGATCACTTTAACGATTGCGCAGAAATCAAATCAAACCCTTTCAAGCTAAATTTTGCAGATGGAGCTTTTCGCAGGAGTAATTCGGTTATTTGCTTTCAGCAAAAATGTGAATCAAATTGCAATTAGCACTGCTCTATGAAGTATAATCGCACACATGGACATGTACATGTTATATTTATATTCTACGTATGTGTGTGTGATAAATGATTCTCCTTTTAGGTTACAATTTATTGTTGATTATGCTCTTCACTGACTTTGCTCTCGACGGTATTATGATGTTTGGCGGCAATGTTTGCGTTTATTTCTCCTTACAAAAATCCTTCAATTTCACTCATTTTCATTTATTTTTATGGCCAAAACGACAATTAACGAAGTTGTTTGCACTTGAACCTTTCACGTTTTTATTCAGCGATCTTGCGTTTCTTTGATGACATTCTCATTGCAATCGTTTAAAAGGAAGTATATTTTTCTTTTATTAAGTCGGTATTCAGTGTATAATAAATTTATATTATTTATTGATTAATAAATCTGACAGAAATAAGCATAACCCTATAATCAACTGATCGGTTGAGATTCGCCGTCCTGCACTTCGTTAATTGCAAAAACAAATATTATTATTCCAACTACATATAAGTGAGATACAATAAACACAATTCCGAACATGTACATATTTCTTTCCCGCACATACATACATATACTGAATGTGTATGTGTATTCTTTAGCACCACTCACCGAGGAACCGAAACGTTAAAAGTCGCTGAAAATCGTTGTCACACTAAAATGTTGAGGCGATTGCAGCCGCAAGCAGTCCATTACTAAAAAGATACGCAACTAGGTAGAGTATCGCTCAGTAGGAACCGGCGGAATCTCACGCCACTCAAATATAAACATGAATTTAAGATACTTACTGTAAGCCTGAAGACAAGGCGCAAACAAGAGATACTCTTTTAGTGTCTCTGAGAATACTTTCGGTTAGTTGGCGTTTGCGCACTCTTTCGTTGCTAAGTATCACCATTTATTCATGAAATGCGCTTAAATTCCCGCCGATCAGCTGAGATACTCATGTATCGTGTTTTAGTTCTGCATTTTTAATTATTGTATGAAATATTTATTATAAAGGAATATGTGTATATACTCGTACATGCATACATTTATATAATAAATGTATAACAACATGTCATGCCCTTCAGTTATATGTAATATACATATTTATATGCACATACGTGTGTATGATTCTAATTAGCTAAAGTTACAGAGACTATCATTACTCTCCAATATCACATTGTAAATACTCACTATTACAAGGTGATTCATTATGAATGCCGCACATCGTTTTAAAATGATAACCGAGAAAACATAGATTTGTATAAACCTACATATATACAATTCTATGTACAATTGTATAAAGTTATACTTATTAACTTTTATATAAATAAATTGATTTTTTTTCTATCTAAGATTATGCTAGTATTGTGAAGGGCTTTATTATAACGAGCTTATACAACATTAAATGAAAATTAAAGAATTTTGATGAATATATGTACTTATACTTAAGCAATTCTTTGAAATTTTTTTTCACATCGATCAACAATTTTTCAATGTCAAAACGTAAACTTTCCCTCTGGATTTTCGCAATTGAATATTTTTTTTCATTAGGACACCTTTGCGTGAGCTGAATATTATTAAATAAAAAAGGTAATTTGATTTGAAATTGTTAGCGTATCAAATATGTATGTATGTAGATATACTTACCTTACTAACCAGTATATGTCCAATATGAACTGGCATCGAATTGGTTGTGAAGAGTACAGTTTTGTGCTGGCTTTATGACACTCCTCTTACCACTGAATTGTTTATGCTGGGTGTGCTGCCTACTTTTAGGCGTAACTGCGGTAGTGTAGGGAATGATGTGTTATTTACATTGGCGCTACTTTTGTATGGTTATTTCATCAATATGTTATTAATTTTTAAGATTATTTCTTTTAGAAATTAAAAAATGTTGTATAATTTATTTTATGATCATAGATACAATATACATATTTCATACATTAAAATTTAATCAAATATAAGATAAGATAAATAAATGAGGATTGCACCGCAATCTAAGGTCTATTGTACCCTCACTTAGCCCTAGCATATTGATAAATTCTAATACACTGCTAGATACTATTGAGTCGATGTGATCCCTAATTGGAAACATGGATCCAAGGGCTTTTATTCTGTTGTTCTGTTGTTTCAGACTCCAGAAGCAAGTTCCATGTTATACAAGTGCTTGATCTTAAAGTATATTATATTTCATAATCCACGATCTTTTCCATCCTTTTTAGTAAGAAGGAAGTTAGACTAATTTGCCAGAAGGATTTTGCTAGAGAATATTCCTTATTTCCTACTTTGAGATCACGTTTGCGGTCCTCCATGGTTCAGGAATATATGCTAGTGCAGGGCTATCTTTCATCAACCGAACAAGGTGTGACAGTAGAAACTGCTCTTCTCGTCTCAGAAGAAATACTTAGGATAATATAATATAAATAACCATTTGTTCGCGGCTATGTGTTTGCGTACATATAATTCTTACGAGATAGCGAATTTGACGAAAGAAGTATAAGTACAAGATTAAATTTAAGAGACGAAAACTTCGGTGTGTAAAATTTTGTTAGATGGCTATAAATTTGTTGGGTACGAAAGCGATCCCCTAAAATTACATTTAGCAAATACTTTAGATGTTATTGTAAAGTTAAATTGTTTTCAATATAGCCTAATGAACGTGTCTTCTTGCATTTCTTTACTAGATGGTTGAGCCTCATGTTTGTCATGAGCTTAACGAGCACTTCCTAATTGCGAGCACAGTCACAAGATGCCTGTTTAGCTCATTACTCTGAGCAAGTTTCGAGTTTCTCTGGTCGTTGGTGTTTTAACTGGCCACTGAGCAATCGCGTTCACGCGTTCAAGTTAGTTAGAAATCTTACAGTTGTAGAAGTTTACTTCTGCCTTCTTCACTGTCGGCCTTTCCGATCTCAAAGCTGAAACACCTTGGAACTCAAACCCATTCAAACGACCAGACCATTTGGCGGGAATAGAAATAAAATAAATGACCAGATTTGGGATGAATTTAGGACGCTTTGTTGTCACGTTTGATCCAATCATGGTATTTTTCTAGTTTTCTTGTCTACTTTCTAGTGAGTGATCCTCTAGCACTACTTAGCAATCTTAACATTGATATTGCCGTGGTGTTAATCTTTTTACACAAAAGCATTTTTCATTCAAAAGTTCAGAGCTTAATTCGCGCCCACAGCAGCTAAGTTCATTTCGATGTTTTCCACTACTTAATTGTGTGCGAAAGGGGCTCGGCTATGACAAATCGTTATCGTTTTTTACTACAAGTCCCCCGAAGTAAAGATATTGCGAGTGTATGGGTATATGGAATGCTTCTGTGCACAAATAAATTTTGCAATGCAACATTTGAACGAGTATACACATAAACATATATATACAAGCATTTATCGCTGCAATAATTCAATGGTGTGTTGTGTGTAATGTTGCTTGTGCGAGAGACATACGATATTGTAATGCTACCACTATGTCACAATAAACAAAGCACATACATACTTACTCATTCACATACACATGTATGTGCGCTGAACATTTGTTGTTCCAATTAGCATTTTTTATTTACATCTCATTTGTTATTTGCGAATCTGACGCAGCTTTCCAGACCGGCTTGGCTGTGTTCCCGATTAGGTTTTTTAATTTAATTTTTCAAATATTATTCAGAATTACTATGGGTAAACACACACATGCACATGTGTGTGGACATGTGCGCTGCACCATGACAAACGCCTTGTCTTTTATACCGTTTGTGTATAGAAATTCCTTTCCTGCCAGAGGTGTTAATCAATTTATCATATTTACATCATCATTTTTATTAGCAGCGTTTATAGCTATTAATACATCAATTAATAATTGTTGTCACTTATTTATTTACATATAAATTACAAATAATCGCAGCGGACTGCTGCACGGCGTTAGCATTCTGTACGTAAATAAATATGTGTGCAAGGGCCAGCGGTTGTGAAACCGCTGACACTTGCTTCGGTAGCGCGTTCATCATACGCCGCGGTGTGTTCTCTGAAATACATGGAAATTGAAAAACAGCTATTTATTATTGTCGTCCGGTAACTTTACTAATATTTCAACCAACCTAAATAATAAATTGTCAGAAATCAAATCCAAAATTTGAACACAATTTCTAAATGCCTTTTTGCATATTTTAAAAAGTACATTCTTTTAGAATATAGTACAGTGTTATATAATTATAAAATATCTTCGCTCCCCACAGTAGCGAAAAGCCACGCTGATCGCAGCAGGTGGCGTGAATTCGGTAATATGCAGACTAGTAACTGTTCAGATTGATATTGAGCTTAAGAGGAAAAGTCGGTCATTCATCTCGCTATTCGTTGTTAGTATTTTTCAGAACTTGCTTATTTTAAACGACTTAATGAACTGAAATTAGTGCACTATTTATGATAATAAATAATATCCATACACCCAACGCGAAAACGGTTTGTATATATTTAATTACAACAAGTGTTAAAGGGACTGCTAATTAGACTGTGCTTTAGTTTGCTCGTTTTGCATTTTAATTCGTTGCTAATTAATTGCCTGCCAGTGTAATAAGGTACCACCCATCGATAATTTGTATGCAAAATAATTGCATTGACGTTTTCAATTACGGTGCCTCGCGGTTCCTATGCATACATAGTTAGAGCGAAATCAAGGTAGAAACTAGTAAGCTTTAATTATACCCCGAACAGGGTAAGTTTGCTACGAAGTTCGTAACACCCAGAAGAAAGCGTCGGAGACACTATATAAATGAACAGTATGTTGAGCTGAGTCGATTAAGCCATGTCCGTCTGTCCGTCTGTATATATACGAACCAGTCTTTCAATTTTTAAGATATTGTTATGAAATTTGCAAACGTCATTTTCTCTTCAAAAAGCTATTCATCTGTCGGAACTGCCGATATCGAACCACTATAACATATACATATGTATGTATGTAGCTGCCATACAAACAGAATGATCGGAATCAAGTTCTTGTATGGAAAACTTCCACATTTGACAATGTATCTTCACAAAAGTTGGCACAGGTTATTTTCTAAGGCAACAATGTAATCTCCGAAGAAATTGTACAGATCGGTTAACTATAGCATATAGCTGCTATACAAGCTGAATGATCGGAATCAAACGCTTGCAAGGGAAACTTCCTCATTTTACGATATATCTTCACAAAATTTGGTATGAATCATTGTTCAGATCGGCTCATTACAGTTTATAGCTGCCATACAAACCGAACGATCGTTTCGTTTAGTATGCAGCCTTCCTTTAGAATTTATACAATAGTACGTAATGTGCTGCAACGGTATTGAAATGGAGAAAAATTGTCACTATCCTCTCCTAGCTCCCAAATGCTGAATATGTACATTTCCGTAAGTCAAAATTCATATTTCGAATCAATAAAACTGGATAGTCTTGTGCCTTGCAGGACAAGAAAATAGTTAATCAATATTATATCTACAGACCTCTCGTTATATTTCAAAATCTCCATTAAGCACTTAAGCTTCGCTTTCATTCGAATATAGCTCTAAGTGAAAAGTGGGAAGAAACAGAAGAAAGTAGAACACAGAAAAAATTACGCTATGCTTAAGGGAAGGTCACTTGAGAACTGCAATGATTTATTACTCATCCACTTATCTGTGCAACTATTTTACTAGAACACAATTTGTGGCATGGAATTCTCAACATTCATAAATTCATTGCAGTCTCTGGCTTGTGGACTAGCAAATGAGTGAATAAATTAATTTTGCACATAAATTGACATTTTTATCTTAAAATGCCATTTAACTAAACACGGCTTGAGGAAAATAATGACAACGCGCAAATGTTATTACCATTAAGCACGATCACCAGTGTTGATTGCTCAGAGTATCTCACTTTGGCAATGGCATCGTTGACACTGATGCTGAGACAGAAAAGTGGAGTACGTAGTTAAGTCAGCGGTAAAAATATAAAAAATGTAAGCAAATATGTATATAAATGTATGCAAACCAAACAGAACCATAGGATTGAGATAAAAACTTAAATGACATAAAATAAAAGTTATTATCGCAAATATTGACATTGTCACACCTTGTTTACACGCTCGTACGACTCATACATACATTCCCGCACATGCACAAGTCGAAGAACGTAGTAGCTGAGCGCTTTGCTTAATTGATGGCAACCAGCTTGGCGGCCGTTCACTCACCTCCTACTCCCCTTACTCCACTACCGCCACTACCGAGAATTTGAAGTTTGCACGCTGCTGCTGCTGTTTACGCGAACGGGGAACCTCCCTCACTTTTGCAAACTCCGAAGCGTAAAGCGGTGCTCGCGCTAAGCCACTCATAATCTCCACACTGCAAATTTGTCAATACAGCGCATAAATGCTTTGTTCAGTATGAACGGTATATTGTATTCAGCTATGGACAATACCGCTGATTACTTGCTTGTGGTGTGATTGTTATCGGCTGAAAATCAGCAAATGGAAAAATTTTTAAACTTTGGTGTTTTAACACTTAAGCAGAGAGAACCAGCAAATTTCATACTAAGTTATCCCAATCAATCCCAAGCCTGCACCAAAAGGCTTTTCGATGAACAACATCTTTCCAGATTACCAAACTATTTCTATTAGAATTCAGTATCGCTGCTAATCAGAGGAGGGTTTCAGAGGTACAAAAAAAGTATTTTTACGATTTTTGTTTTTAATGTAAGCAATCATACTACGAGATGTGTTTAAAAAGTATCGCGAATTTTGAATTTTTTGTGGCCGACAAGTTCGTCCATTTTGAATGTTCATTTAATTGTTGACAGCTGCTTTACTTACATGTGTTTCGGATCGTCTTCGATTTTTACCTATCAAAAAAATTGCACCACGATAACGCCCCTGCTCACACATCGCTGCTTGTGCGCGACATTTGGGCCAAAAACAACACACTAATGATGCCGCAGCCACCGTATTCCCCAGATCTGGCCCCCTGTGACTTTTTCTTGTTCCCTAAACTGAAGAGGCCCATGAAAGGACGACGTTACGCTTTACTCTTGACGAGATAAAGACGGCATCGAAGGAGAAGCTGAAGAAGATAAAAAAAATGATTTTTTGAAGTGCTTCGAAGATTGGAAAAACCGTTGGCACAAGTGGGGATTACTTTGAAGGGGACAAAATAGATGTTCATGAATAAGGAAATAATTTTTGAAAAAAACACAAAATTCGCGATACTTTTTGAACACACCTCGTATATTTGAAAAATATAATATGGCATATCACATTGAGCAATGTCTCCTGATATTTTGAATAAAAATGTTGAAAATTCAACCGTTGAGATCTCATCTCCTTGGGTGTCTCACAAAAACATGCTCTCGCCATGGACATCATAACTTATTGAAATAAAAAGATGTATAATGCATATATAAATCTCGGTTTTGAACAATGGAAATAAAAAAAAATATTTTTTTTAAATTTTCGCTATTTATTGGTAAAAAAAAAAAGTTGTAGTGCAAAAATCCTTAATTCAATAACTAGATAATGTTATTTTAAAGATGTGTACACAATTCGAACTGAACCGGTCTTTAACTTTTCGAGAAATCGTGTACACCGACTTCAAAGACACAGTTTCGGGAAATACGCGTTTAAAGACGGCGCACTTAGCGTAGCTAGTCTCGAGCGCACACGTTCTCAAAGTAATGTCGCCGAAACTATTACTCGAATCAACTTCAAAGTTTAGATCAATATTTTAGAGGTCTTGTAGATTTTATTAGGACATAAAAAATAGATTTTTGAAATTTTCAAACCCACTTAACCTCTTAATGAAAAACTAGCGAACCTAAAAAACCGTTATTCTTGATGGAAGGGACGCCAAAATATAAAACGAAAATTTGCTCACTAAAAACTATAGAAAATCGAATATAACTCATAATATGAGTTTAAAATTTGGAAATTGACTCGCCTATTGGAACAATGTGTTAATGTATGGCACTGGATAGAAAGTAAGATATTAGTTCAACGAGTTAGAAAAAAGTCAGTATTTGTGGATTTTTAGCATCGTTATTTTTTTGTTTATTTTATTTCATAATTTTTGCGATTTTATAATATAACTTATTTTGTTTGATTTAATTTTTTTAAATTGTTTTTTTTTTTTTTTTTTAATTCTTTCTGAAATATACAATTATTTCATTATGCTAGAGTGTGTAAAGTATGTATAGGCATTTTGTAAATAAATAATATGTAGAGTTAATAATTGACACAACAGTTGTGCAACGTTCTCAAATTATAATACAATAGTAGAAAGGTACATACATAATTACAATACATACGTACATTAGATTTAGCTTGGTGCTAATACGTACATATGTCTGCATGTATGTATGTAGGCAAATATGTATGCAAGTGGTTTGCACAAACAAAACTAAACAATCCGCATGTTTTATGATTTTTGATGTTTCTTGTAAACGATTTTAGCCGATAAACATCAATTGTTTTTGATGATTGTGTTTTCCTTTTATTTTCAACTTTGCACTTTTACAAATCAATATAAAACATTTGAATACAATTTTAAAAGCTAAATTTATTTGTGCGTTGTTGGTTTTCTTATTATTATAATTGCTAAGAATGAATACAGCGCTTTTGAAATGAAAGCGTTTATCCGACACAACGTTCCAAAGAGTTGAATGAACATTTTCTTCTAACTTTACCGAATGTAAAGCAAGGAAAATATTCACTCAGCATAAACAGTTATTCTGTTTTCACATTTTTTTATTTTTTGTTTTAGTTTTTATAATTTATATTTTTTTATATTTTTAAGTATGCTTGCAATTATGTTTATGATACAAAAGAGTTAAACAGAACTAAAAATAAAATCACTATTAGCTAAGGCAAAACAACTAAAACTATAACTAAATTTAATTGTTTTTCTTAAAAAAATACACAAAAATTATAAAACTAAACTCGAATTCGTTTAAATTAGAAATATAGTTAATAAGAAATAATAATGTACAATTATGGTAATAATAATAATAAAATATTAATACAGTTATGTGGTGAAAATGCGCAAATGGTCAGTTGTTGTACAAGTAAATATAATAATATTAATGAATGAGTATACATATGTATGTGTTTTATGTTTGGGGGGTGTGTATGTTTGCGTGCGCATATATGTATATTAAGTTTTTGTTGTATGACTTTTGTGTGCGGTGTGCCTGCATTGGTGCGATTAAGCTTCTATATCAAATGTGTTGGACTCACAAACCATCCATCCAAACATAGGTATGCATATGTGTATAATTTTAAGTCCTATTACAGTTATTAAATGCAACCACCAAGCTGCTTCTGCATAGTTTCCAAGCTGACGATATTTCAAGCGCCCGTGCTTTGAAAAAAAGTGTGTTTCTAAAATAATTATTTTAGTGTCAAGCACTTCAAAGCGCTATCAGTGGCTGGCAGACATTCTATAAACGGTAATACTTACACATATGCATACAAATATTTGTTTCATAAAATGTGCCTTCACATCAGTGTAATTACTATTAGTATTTAATGAATATAAAAAACAAATATGTACGAGTATGTATATATAACTTTTTTTTGTAATATTTTTAAAAGTTCTTTTACTTATTCTATGCCATTCAGTCAATCAGTCGAAACGTTTGGGATGTGTTTCTCATTCTTGCACTGTGTCTTTCTCTCTCTATGCCGCCGCCGATCTCTGACTCTCAGTCTACAGCTTACATTGTGCTTAAAATCTTCAATCGGTATTCGATCCGACATTCATAAACTACTTCAAGAGAATTTCGATTGCAATTCAGAGCTTTTTTTTCAGATTTTTTATGGTCTTTGGAAGAGTGCTTTGAAAAGCTATATATTCTGAATAAATTTTTTTTTGCTGAAATCCTACATTCGCTAGAATCCTAAAGCAACTGCACTGGTATTCCTAAGGTATTTTTTATTGTGTACTTTGTAATGGCAGCCGCTACTGCATCGTTGAACTATCTTACTTCTGCTCCTACAACTGGCGCACTACACTTTAGTTTTCTACGTCTGATTCTACTTCCATTTGCGTTAACATTTTCATATTTACTGCTGCATTATGATGGTTAAACTTTGCTTTAATCGTTATAATACATAAATTATTTCACCCTTTCGTTTTTTATTTTATTATAAATATTCTTGTTGTTTTTGCTAAGCGCCTAGAGGGTAAATCTTCGTTCTCCCTCGGATAACCTCTGCTTCAGTGCTGCTTTCCAATAAATTCATCGCTTCGTCTTATTCAGTTTCAGTTCTGGTTTAAAAAAGTCACAAAAAACTTGTATTTTCTTCAGAAGAAAACAGCGATTTTGTTTTCCTTTTTACAATGTTATTCGCGCGATTATATAAATATATGTATTTGTAAATGGTTTCGATTTGAACGCGGCGCTCAGCTGCTATGACCGTTGCTGCCGCTTCGGTTTAAATTTGTTTGCTGCTGCAACCGCTTTGACTGTTGTTGCTGTCGTTCGTCGACGGTGCCGGGTCGATCCTGATGCGCGCGTCGATGGTGGCGGCGCGAACGTCGACACTGCGTCGAACAGCACTCGTCAATGGCCGGCTCGTTTGTATTCACACTGCCGACACCTGGTTTCTCATAGAATTTCCGCTTGGCTGAGATACGCGTTTGCTGGCAGGTAGAGCGTGAGCAACGCTTGCGATCACAATTCACCTTTGAATCCTTTAAGAGAGTAGAATGATTTGTTTGTCAATAAATTGTCTAAAATATGTATGGTATGAGCACACTTACCTTGCATCGACATTTGATACATTTTTGTTCACCATGTGATGCTAGAATCGGGTGCCACTCCTGTCCATTCTCGTAAACCTTATTTAACACTTTGCAGCCACCTTGGCTGAGGATCTCTTCAGTTGATATTGTCTTATGTGACCCCTGATCTTGTAGCACGTTTGGATTGGAAGGACCGGCTTTGTCACCTCGTGAAGATTTGCTTTCAGGGCATACTTTGCAACAGGCTTTCTTGTCCGGACGGTAGGCGACCTTCTCAGAGCAGGGTAATGGTGGACAGACCATGCGTGGACAACGCACTTCCAGTGTTAATGCATCACAGGTACAGGTGGTGCAGGTGTCGAAGCCGTTTGGCGGTAAGAATGGATGCCAAATGGCACCGGCCAAGTGGAATTGGTCACCTAAACGGCAGCCCCTTACATTCTGTTCGGCAACGCTTTCCGTCTCAATAGCAACACTCTGCGGAAGACACATGGAACAACATTCGCCGTCACGTCGAACTAGCTCTTCGTTGGGTTTGCATTGTACGGCGGGACATTTGATCGGCTCACATGTGGGTTGGCCATGTTGACAGGCGCACATCTGGCAAACATCATTTGCATTACGCCATTGTTCGGACTCGTCATAAAACCGACCTGAATGGAAGCATTTTGCATCTGCCGCAATAAGATTGCTGTCACTATGGTCACCAGGTACATTCGGCACATTGTTATCCGTGTGAATGGGAAAACAATGGGATGGCACTTTTGTAGATTTCAATTTGCCGCGTAAAAGTGGTTTACTACTTTCCTTTGTGTGTATCTCTAAGTAGCATACGCTGTTTTCCAATTTGACGAGTTCGTTGGAAGGCATGCCAAGCACGTAACCCTCCATGTATGAGCCGGAGAATTCCTCTAGTAATTTTCGTGTTACCGGTGCACCTATAGCTTCAATTGGCTTTTCTTCGAGGTATATTTGCAAATCCTGTGAATTCGATTGAAAACCATTTACAGTTATCTCATAGTGTAAGTTACATTCATTATCGATGGCCAACCAAGCCATACCCATGGCGTGCGTTGGTGCAGTCGTGGCATTCTCTACTCGTTTCAGTAGAATAGGTTCAGCGGAATCTCGGGCGTCTGCAATGGGGCGCGGCACAAAATGGCCGCGTATGAGACTTGGTTCATTCTCAATAGCTATGTTAACTCCTAAGTCACCCTCATACAATGATTCCAGTGCTTTTGGGCCTAATTTGTCGATCGTGCCAATAGCTTGGTTGAAATTGAATGTTGGTGTAAGGTTTTCCAGCATGGTTTTGCGTTTGCCGAGATCTTCCATCAAATTAATTTCGGGCCTGTCCTTAGTGCTAATGTTATCTGTTTCGATGTTATATGAAAGAGAGCCATCAGTGTTCAGAAATACCCAGGCTAAGCCGCTGCTCTTTGTTTTCGATTCGGCATTGTGTGGCGTGAGTAAAGTCTGGAAGAGCTCGCAAGTAGTACGTGTAATAATGGAACCCTGTATGCGTAAATGGGGATTTTTCTTCGATTCTATTGTGAGCAACAATTTACCACGCGACATTAAACGCAACATCGGTATGGATATGGGCGAAGATATTTCCAAGACATTGATCTCAGCCGAGGGTTTACGTACTTTTTGAAGTTCGTCCAAAACGATTTCTTTACGATCCGGTGATTCGACGCGTACATTAATGGGGGAATCTAAATATTCATCGGAGCTAAAGACACCATTGAAGACAAGCGTTAAATGTACGGAGGCGGCCGCGCCGCTAGTAGTGGAGACAATAGCTGTGCCACCAGCGCCATTCATTAGTGTTGCCTTCGTACCTGGTGCGGGTTCCAGCAATGAGCTGAACATTTCCTTCTGTAAAGCGGTGTACAATCCGATCTTCCCACCTAGTGCGAGATCAATTTGATCTTTTCTGCCCCATAGCAAAACAACGTGTAGCCGTTCATCACGCAGGAGTCGCTTGTAATCACGTGGAACACGACGCCATACTCCGCAAATCTTACCAGTGGCATTTTGATACACGCTCTGCATATCAGAAAGGGGCGCCTGCAGTTGATGCTCTTCGAGAATGGTGCCAGCGTCGTTAACAAATTGTATGGTTCGTGGGCGATTATTTTTCGACGAGGTGTAGAAGGAGTAATACAAATTCTTCTTGTGGAACAGGAAGCGACCAGTGGCAACAATATTTTGTGGATTGTAGGTGCTTGTCGCATACATGGCCTTCATTTCTTCTCCTTTCAAGAAATGTGATGTTCTGCCGGTGAGTAGAGCAGCGAAATCTGTAGGAAATGAAAGAATTGATGAGAATGTTAAAGAATACTCGACTGGGCTGTCGAAAGCGGGGTAAATACTTACGCTTCATGTTGCGCTCCTCCTCTTCAATATTTACCGGGGCAGGTACATCCAAAGACACGTCCGTATCTGCAATGAAAATCGAAGAATAGAATATGAATATGAAACAAACGAAATTCCACAGGCATTAAGAGATTAGACAAATTACGAAACTGTCAGCAGTTAAATGGAATTGGGATTGTATGGAAGTGGAAACCTTAAAATTTGCAAAGCGACTTCAAAAGGCATCGCAAACTAAGTAAAAAGGATAATTTATGAATGAATGGCAAAACGTATAAATAATGTTTCGAGTATTCTGCTATTGTGCGTCTGGTGGGCAGTGCGCCTGCGTGCCAATAGTAGACGAGTGTTTGCTTATGTACATGTGTGTTTGTAATCATTTCGAAAATTAAAGCGATCATAAACCCTTGTCACGTTCGATGCTTAAGCCCAATATTTATCGCACAGATAGGGTGCGGGTATTTTGAAAGGGATTTGCGTACGTCTTCATATGACCGCATACAGCCACGCATGTACAATCCGTAAATAGCCGCTGCCCTAGGAATTTAGAGGAACAATTGGATGAACAGTTGGGTAGAGCAATCGTGTTGCATGCATTTGCTGCAGGTGAAGAGACGTAAGAAGCGCAAATAGCAGATCTCTCAAATCTTCGAGTTAAGAAGATTTCAAATCGTTTCTGATAATAAACAATAGCGCAGTGATCAACGAAGACACCTATGTACCATATACAAAAGCAGACATTCGGGCTAATATGTTCGGGTAAAATTGTTGGACAAAAGCCGATTTGCGGGCATTAAAGGTTACCAACTGGCCCATTGTTAAAGCGAGAAACTATTTGCTTATTGCATGTTCGACACGGATTTGTACACATGTATGTATGTATGCACAAAGAGATCTACTGCATAAATAGCTGAAAGCATTTAGGCAGACGATAGAAGTTCTTCCAATTGCCGTCTTGTTTCCTCTTCGCCGGCTGACCTCATCAGCGATATTTCTCATCCAATGCAAGGAAGGAAGCCCATAGCTCGTAACGGCAGGTAAACAAGTGAAGGAAATTAGTGCGGTTATTGTGTGTAATTTGGTGCGCAACGTGACGCCCAGCGGCTTCCAAAAGCAATGAAATAGCAGGAAACCGCTGTCGAAGCTTCAGCCGAAGCGGGAAATACTTGAATGAGCACAGCGTAGACTCAATGACGTGGCATTGCTGTGCGAAGAATAACCAAAATTACAACAACAATCTCAACAACAACTGTGGCATTAACCAAATTCCATACACACGATTACTTGCACGTCGCTTTGTCTGCCATTGCGTCTGCCACACCGGCTGGACGTTGGCCCGTTCGCCTAGAGACGTGTTTCGGTGCTGGATGAATTGCACTGATAGGCAAATAGCTGATCGTGCCGCACACTTAGCACCCGTACTCGTACCCGTACACTTAGGAGTTGAAATAGCATTGAGAATGGTCTGTACATTGGTTTAGGGCTGGACACTGTGGAGCTTATCGCTGATTGCAAATCACGCCGCCGAACAATATCCACGGTGGTAACTGCGTACCGAAGCTGTTGCCTTTAGCGCAAGAGGTCCTTCAGGTCGGTAGCCTACTGAATGGTTTGACTGGCTGTCTAGTTGAGAGATTGACTGACGGTGAGTATAGAGGCTGGGACCATACTTAGCGACGGGCCGTTAACTCCAATCACCTTCCATTATTCGATACCTTAGCATGGCTTGGTGTATTTGTAAAGTTTATTTTGCTCTTGTGCTTTCCGTGCAATTGTTATTGTTGTTTATTTGACAGCAAGGTCTCAGACATATGACGATTCGAATTCGACGCGGGTAATTTGTGATCGCTCGCGTCGATACGACAATGAGCTGAGCTGAGTTCAGCTGAGAACGGTGTTTCAGTGGGTGCCGAAAAGCAACTAGTCGGCATCGCCACAACACAGATACTGGCAAAGCAAAGCGGTATATGCTGCTATCGTGCTTGCCCATGCCCAAGTAGTTAATATGTAGCAGTACTTATGTATCGTTTGCGAATGTTTAAATGCTTTGCGCCGCAAAAATTTTACCAACGACCAATTTTTATGCATTCCATTGACGTTGCTGGGCGCGCGCGATCTTAAACGCTTGATTAAGCGTGCAGCCTTGCGACCCGCAAGCGACAGCCGTGATTGGACAGCCGCGCCAGCAACCTTGTCGGTGGCTCCAGCTATGTGCATGTCGCTTATCGGCTATGCTGTCCCCGGCAATGACTCTGTCCCTCCCTATGTTACCTGCGTTTAAATTGTCGATTCTGAGGAATTTTTTCGTCGGCCTTTTTTACTTTTTTTGCTTTTCTTATTTTAAGCGGATCTGCTGCCGATGGTCGTTCAGTGCATTGTTATAACTATACGATGTGCTGTTGTTTGTAGTTTTTGTAGTCGACAGTGGTAATGAAGGGCGACAAATCTGACACCTTGTATAGCATTTTATTGAACGTGTTGAACGTTGAACAGGAAGGAATACCCATTGAGTTTTTGTTTGATTCTACAGTTTATTCTTCGTTACTCGTTCTCCATTCTCCATTCTTAAATCTTTAACTTTATTCTTTTTTGGTTTTGTGTTTTTTTTTTGCATGGCGCAGTACTGCCTGTTGTTATATCCCTTTATAGGTAGGCATACATCTTACATTGGGCTGCAATCTTTTTTGATTCACATTTTTCGGGTCTTGCTGCGCTCGTCGGTGTTTATGGTCTGATGCGTGTTCCTGTTTTTATTTTTATTATTGTGCTGGCTTTTGCAGTTAACAGCACTCTGCTCCGCAACAACTCTGATCTTATCATTTGATCTTAATACCTTTTTCTTCTGAATTTGACAGGCGGACGGTGGACTGCGGCACACGGACAGGCAGAACGGCAAACGTACTTTCGGCACTGGGTATTGCAGCACGTTAGTGCGGTTGATTATGGAAGGTGTTGCTTATTTGTGTAGTGTGGATGGCGCTACCGCCACAACAGCAGTTCAGCCAGTCCGGCCAGGACGCGGGCAGCTCAACGCGTCAAACCAACAATCCGGCGCATTCACGATTTTTTGATGGGATCAAAGACATTCCTGTGGCCGTGTCAAAGCCGGTGTCATTGCGAGTGTTGCTGTCACTGGTCATATAACTACCGCCGGTGTGAATATTTCTTGCGTCATTTTTTCAACTTTTCGAATTGGTGCTCTACTCTGCGCTGTCTGGCTGTTGCTAAGCTATTTTCCTGTGAATGTGTACTTATTTTTTTCTCAATGAATTTTCGGACTTTTGTTGTTCGCCTTAAGTATAATTTTAATGAAGTTTTTTATGCCAAAGGATTAATGAAGCGCTGGTACATCTTGAAGTCTCATGGCAGCTCGCAGGTATTCTAACACATTTTTCAATATCACTGACCCAAAACCAATTTCTTTGAGGTTAAGAAATTTACTTTAGTTTTGTGTTTAATTGGGAACACACACCCATGCGATCGCATTTTTATGCGTTTGCATTAATAAACTGTGGCATGGAATGTCGTAAGGGTATACATTTATAAAGAAGCAAATTAAATTAATGCAAAGATTCTCACCGATTATCGCTGATTGGTGACAGGTCAGTGATTCAGAGCAGCGCTCCAGGTAGTTGTACCTGCAGGCCTAGTTTATGACTTCCTCAAAACGACTCGTTTCATGCTGCCGCAATTTATTGGATTCTGACGGTTTTTGAAACTACACAGTATATTTCAATTGCTTGTCTATATTCCATGTGGGTTTAATTTTCGTTCGACTGAAGCCACTGGCTTCACTATCTGGATTTCAAATGTACTTCTTATCTCTTACATTAGCTATGCCATTAGTATGCGTATCGGTGCGTGTTTATGTGTCTTCTTGTGTCGGCTTCATAGTTTGACGTTTTTTATTGTTGGACGTGGCGCTTACTGATCAAGCGATCAGATAGTTCAGTTAAAATTTATGTAGTCCATAAGCGTTGCTCACATCAACGCCAAAAGGAATCCGTGAACTCGATCTTAGCAAATGTATTTTTATACGTCGCTGCCGGCAAACATATCCCATATGCGCGCTCCATTTTCGATCAGTTAAGGTTTCGTTTTGGTTTCCACTACTCACCACACTTGCGCTTCGTTTTATATCCTGATTTTATGATTATTATAGCCCTTGCCTTCGCTGCATTTCGATTCCTTATGTATTGCATTGGACAAACTAGCACCTAAACATATTTGTGTATATACATACATATGTACTATATGTATGCGCATACATTGCCTTGTAAGTTCGATTTCCGCTTTAAATGCGGCACATAAAATGAGCACAAAGAAATTTTCTGATTTTTGCACGTTGCTGAGGGGCACAGTGTGTATATGGAAAAACTGCATCAAGGAGTTCTCAAAGCAAATTAATAAATAGATCTGATTTCTACATCAAATTGCCTTGCTCTCTGTTGCATAGAATGTTCAAACAGCATAAAAGTTCGTGCCATCGAGTTAAGGAACCTCGTCAATAAAATTTAACTTAAGGTACTTCTAATGAAAGATTGCCTTCTTTTAATTAATTATTATAAGAAGGCAAAAGCCATAAACCAATCGGAGACCGCAATATCGCAAAACAACTTCATTTTTACATGAAATTTATTTTGCGATAAAATTGGAACTATGCGAGGCATTTATGCCAATTTGTCGCAAATCACTGCCAGATGTTTACTATTTTCTCGCATTTTGTAAAATGTAAGTACATTTAAATATGATATTGTGTTATTTAAATGTTTTAACAAGAATTTATTAAATATCTATAGAAAATTGATCACGGATAAATGAAGAACGGCTGATTTATTACAATGCTGATACGGAGCGCTCATTTGAGTCAATTTTGCAAATTTGCCACTTTGCTAAATTAAATGAGCACTGTTTATACTTTTTGTATTTATTAGATGTAAAAATCTTTTTAAAAATTTTACACAGGAAAATGCGGTCTTGCTCCACTGCTTCTGCAATGACTGTTTCTTCTCTCTATCTTCATCCGATTTGATTGTTTCTTTATTGCTTCTTCCTTTTTTGGTTAATTTTCATTGTATTTTGTTGTTGTTGTTGTTGTTATAGCTTTTTTGCTTTTGTTGCTCTATGACTTTTTAGTGTTAATTTATCTACCAGTCGATCGAAAATTGTCTTACCGCCCGCTGAGCAACGTTTACTTCTTTATCGTTTCGATTATTTAAAACAAAAAAACGAAAAGAAAGAACAAAAAGTACAACTGAAGACGGCCCAGTCACAACAGTGCCTTCCTTTTTCGTAGAACAGCTCAATGCGGTGGACTGTTCGTCGTACGTTGTTGTTGTTGTTGCATTGCGCAGTGTTCGCTTGGCTCGTTGGTTGGTTGGTTGGCTGGTAGAACATAATGTTAAACAGCTTATGGCAGCGTTCAGTTAAATGAGATAATTTAATAAGCGTTAAAATGCTCGAGTTATGTCATTATAAAAATACCATTAAACTGCATAAATTAACAATGAAACGTGAGCGACGGCGATAACAGCAGAAAGCAGTGACAATAATATAAACAACAACACAAACACAATGCGAGCGTCGGTAATTGAAACAGCGCTTGGCGATGATGATTACAATGACTTTGAGTTGGGAAGTGTGTGTGTTTACGTGCATCCGAGTGTGTGTGTGTGATCTTGGCACTCCGACAGATTCTACGCCACTGCCGATGATAAGGACGCTGATAAATGTGCGGATATGGCGCTGAAGTTGCAGGTAAAAGTGTTCAAAAATGGGTGTCCGCCAAGGCGTATACATACACACACACATGCACTCGCATATGCGTACAATTTGGCATCTATCGATTTCTATGGTATTTGGTATGGCTAACTATGTGTAGGACTAACTAAATAAGGAATTGTGCGGCTTCGTTGCGTTCTTTTGCTTTATATTTGGATGCTTTCATGTTTGTTGGTGTTGTATTAACCATTATATACATACATATATATAGATAGCGTTTAATTTTTATGTATGTATGTACAATTATTTACTAGGGGGAATTTTTTTATTAAATTTTTTTTAATGAGGATTTCGTCCTTTGCGTTCGGCCAATCTCGGCTCCCTTTCTTTTATTTTTTAGTAAGCATTCCTTTTATAGATCTGTGTTTCGTTTCCATGTTATGTTGAAATGTGCGTGTAGAAGCTTTCGTATACTGTTCGCCCGTTCATTCCTCGGTTGCCTGGAAAACTCGCCTTGGCATTTCGCCGGAGCACCAACATTCCTTCTAACCAAAAATGGGCGACTTTAACGAAGCAATTGTGTTGATGATGAAGCGTTAACGCAGTAGCGGCGGCCACAACCACAATTATGGTAGTGGTAGCCGCCGTACCAACGCCAGCGAATGAAGTGCAGTATACTTAATTATATTCAGAAGTAATGATAAAAATAAAACTAAAGCAAACAACAACACACAAACCATGGCACTAACTATTTATGTAAGCAGGCATATACATACATATGTATGTATGTATGCGTATTTGTGTAAGTTGTAGGCTAAGCATATGAAATTATTGAGTGATACTCCAACTCGCCGAAGTGCATATGTGCGTATACGTGAGGCGCAATAGCGTGTGATGGGCTTTAGCTGAATTTTCAAAGAATTAGCAAAACCAAAAAATAAAACGTGATGTTAAAAAATGAAGCTCAACGCCGCTGATGCTTGCCACGCAGCCATCACGCTTGTTAAAAACAGGCTGTCGGTCCTGCGACGCGGCATATTCCAATAGCGAGTCCATGAACATTGTCTGCCACAACTTGTCTAAGCATGCGACTGAAAGCGTGCTGGTGTTGTTGTTATTGATGCTAATGCCATTAAAGATGACTGCCGTATATTTGTATGTTTGCCATTGCTGTTGTTGTTGTTGTCATGGCGCAAAATACTAAGCATCATTGCTGCAGTTAAATCTGCAATCCATCTTTGGTGAATGTTGCGGCGTTTATTGTTGCTGCATCAGTGTGACTGCTTGCCAACTTCGGCCAACAAGGACGTGCAGCGGCCGCAGCGGACATTAAATAAGCAACAAGCGTTTAATGGGATGACAACAAGAACAACAACAACAACATGAATAATAAGCTGACTCTTTGCACGTTATTGTTATGGCCACTTACGCCAACGTGTGTTGCTGGTGAAAATTGCTGCATCACTTTGTTGCTGTGGCGAAGCAGTTGGTCGTTGGTGCACAAAGAAACACAAAGGCGCCCATGTATGTCAGCGTACACGGAGAAGGTGGGGGCCTACAGTGACAGTTACTTTTTCTTGTGAATGCCTCTTGGTTGGCTGGCAGAATGGCAGCAACAGCGCAAGCATAAAAAGTGAAAATTTCAGGCAAAAATTGGCGCTTGGCAGAAATTTTTGCTGCTAATATCGAATGAGTCGCTGGTGGGGTGGATTTCTGTAGTTGAGCAGAAAATGACTACAAGACGCTGCTAATAGACGCCGCTCTATTGAGATTTGCAAGCGTCTTTGGTAGCGGTCCGCACCTTCCTTGGAGTTGTTCGTGGAAGGTGAGTAAGGCGAGTGGCTTCGTAAACTGGCGTAGAACAACTCTAAAGCAACTTTGGAACCACGGCCCCATATCATTTTTATGTGGCCTCCTACGTGCAATTATTTTGTTACTCAAATCGGGCGCAAACAAACAAGCAGCGGATGCCAACGTACAATAAACGGGCGAATTGTGTGCAACTCTGGAGCTTGTGGTGTGCTGCCGAGCACGGTGAGTTTTTCTTTGCATTTGGTTGTCTGTTATTAAACGGAGAATATAAAAAGTGAACTGTTTTACTTTACCTGGGTGCAGCTGTTCCAACACAACACACCCAGCACGCGTTGCATGCCACAGCGTTCTGGCGCTATTCGTAGAAACTTCTCGACGATTATTGTAATTACGTCTACATACAAACATATATTCATGCTTTTATGTATGAAGGCATGTAGGTGAAATTGTGCTGGAGAACCAAGCAAAGGTAATCGTAATAAACGATAGAATTAACGGTTAAAACGAGCGACAATTTCGCAGATTAAAGCTAAGAGCTTGGAAAAAAAATATGCCATTACCCCGGCTTTTTGTAAGTGTAACTGAAATAAGCAAATTATTATTTCCAGCAAAGAAATTTTAGAAATGCCCCCAACTTTTTTGCCACAAAGCTCAATGAGCGGTCGGTAGCGTTGAGAAGCATGCCGAAAACCAATAACTAATAAGAGGCATATGCAAACACATGCGCGACAACTTGTTTTTAGCATAATGATAAATGAAAAATTACTTAAAGCTGCCAAAGTGCCATCAAAGCATCCGCAATGTAAACGGCGATCACAGCAAATGCAACGATCAAAAGAAAAAATAGCACACGACATGACGTTGGCAACAGGAATGCTAAGTGGAACACCAGCAAACGACATGAAACCGCAACTGTGGGTGGACTATGTGGTTACGACAAATCTGACTCTCTGCCACATTGTCGACGTGTTTGCGACAACATCGACAGCAACAGTAACTGCAAGAGCGAGAGCAAGAGCAAGAGCAGTGGTGACATAAACAAGCTGAGCCATTGTTGATGAGTGCTTTGGCTCGTTGTGGCAACTACATGCTGCATGTAGCTCCGGAGGTCGTTCAAGTTAATCTGCACCTCATGTTGCCACAGCGGCAGCTCAGCTTTCTTTTTGTGTGCGCATCGGCGCGTGTGCGCGCACGTTCTCGTTCCTCCTACCCCTTTGCCTCTCTGTCTGTTAACACTCCACCGCTCCCACTTCAGCTCGCCCTATCGACGTTAATTTTGTTGTTTTTTTTTAATTATTTCATAAAAATTGCCGAGGATGTTGCCGCCGGAGTGGCCATAGCAAGTCACTGGATCATTGCTGCTTACCGAAAGCAAGAAAAATTACCACAGAACGCAAACTAATGATGTGTTACAATGAGTGCGCAGCATGTTGCATGCCACAACGACACAAACGGACATGGTGCAGGCAAACGGTCGGTCAAACGGCCAGGCGGGCAACGTTTGGGTGCAGCCAACCAGTTTAATTATTAACGTGCTGTTGTTGCTGTTGTCGCCGCCGTCGTTGCCGTTGCGGTTAGTGTGCGCGCGATTCAGGTTGCAGCGGATGCCGCATGGTGGAAACATGAATGCGGCACTCAGCCACACCAGGAACCCGGGGGGAGCATAGTTGAGAAGACGAGCCGAGAGCGGTCGATTTGGTTGCGGCGCACTGCGCCACTAACGGCTGCATTTTATGCCACACAAGTGGCTGCCGACTTGCGATGTTTGCTGTCACTTTGTTTGCGTTTGTCGTTGTTGTTGTTGTTGCTGTTGCCGCTGCCAATGCCTTATATTTATTTTTAACAGCGCGCTACTTTGGAATTTAGCAGTTCATTATGCGAAGATGTCAAACGCGCACGCAACCACACGCACACACACACACACACTCGTGCGCACTTGCATTTGATGGCAAATTTGTTGTGACTTTATGCCGCCATCAATTTGTGCGAAATTTACGCATCATTTGCAAGCATCCACGGAAACTATTTGTGTTGTGCTAAAAGGCAATAAAAGTGTGAAAACACACAGCGCGCGTTCTTGTTGTGACTGCAGTTTATTTGCAGAAAGTAATTGTGCTGCAAATGACTTCATGCCAATGGATTGTACTACGCGCGACATGCACAACCGAGTGAATCGCCCAAATATCCGCGCGTCATGAGGCACCGAAATATTGGCCAGATAACAGTGGTGCGGTTAGTGCATCAAGTTTATCACGATATAAAATTTAATACAATTTCAAAAAATGTTTGAATATGTAAATCTATAATTAATATAAGTTTTTGAAAAACCATTGCAACAACTAAAAGTAGAATATGTTGTGGTTATCATAATTTATATCAATAACCAACAAACATTCTTTGCCCTCATAATCTAAAATAAAGCAAATCCTATTGCGTTGGAACACTGAATTTCCACCAAATTCTGTGATGAATTTTGTAGCAAAAATAATTTTTTCTCACCGAAACGTATATGTATGTATATATTATGATATGTTCTATAAGATATTTCCGAATTATTCTTAGACAGCTTTAGATCTTCAAAGCACACCGTTAATTGCACTCACCACGCATCTGTTGTGTGACACGATTAATCCCTATCATGAGATCGTTCCTCTCCAATCATATGATTCGCACATCTTATTAATACTCATAGTATATCACACTTTACATATGTATGTATGTGTGTGTGTGAAAGATGGAATGCAACGGCGATAGAGATTAATTCGAGCGTAACTATTTTGATGAGTAATTTTCGCTGCCTTTGGACAGTTCAATAGCTTCTGTCGTTTATGCCGTTGCTATGGTGTTGTTGCTTGCCTCGGTCCATGCAGAGTATTCCCATTTGCACATATGTATGTATGTATGTACCTACACACACTGGCACTCGTATATTTGGACGCCCGCACGTTTGCTATTTTGCTATTCAGCCAACTTCGAGCGTCTTAGCGAGCCTTTGGAACACGCCTTCGAATTCTAATTATGAATTCAATTCATGCAGAAAATTAGTCGAGCTGAATCATCGCTTTAATGAAACACACGGCTAGCGTTGCTCGTCGTCGTTTTGTGGCCACTGTTGATCTTCTGCCTTTGGTTTAGATGCCTTGGCTCTGCCGTCGCACAGATAAAAGCCACATAATAATATGATTTAAGGCCAAAAAATGTTGAAGCTAAAAAACATACGCAGCAAATTCGTTTGGAAAAAGTTAGAAAGACAAAAGCTAAAATTGACTAGTGTTAAGTATGGCATGAGACATATGGCACATGAGTTGAGGGATTGGCAAGTGGGTGACTAGACCTCAGCGGTGACTGGTTGTCCGCTGGCCGCTGTTTGCTGTCCGTTTCAGCCATTAGTTGTACTTTGTGTTGTGTGGCATTAATGCGGTGTGACAGTGGGGCTGTGGGGGGGGATGTGTGACTCGTGAGGTGTACAGCTAGACGCTAGCAACGGCACATGCTGCCAATGGTGGGCGCTTTTTGCTTTTGTTGTTTCTAAATTGTTATATTCCGGTATTTCTAAAATTTTTTTGGTTGGCTTTTGTTTTTTTTTTTTAATAATTTTACGAAAGGAATATGCTGGCTGGTGTCCATTGTTTCCACAAATTTGTGTGCTCGCCCATGTGAGCGTTGCGCGCCGTTGTTACACTAATGTGTTGTTGTTATAAATTAAATTGTGGAAAAATGAAAATCGAGAAAAAACATTATACAAATGTGAGCGCCACCTTAAAACAAAACCAGCGACGCCAACTGCTATAAGGCATAACAGCACGAATCTATTGCGATATACACACATACCAACAGGCGATCGCAATACACACATACACTACCTTTTAGAGAGCGTATGCTTCAGTTTTATCTGTACGGCCAACAACATTTTTTCGCTAAATTTTTTCATATACAAATTTATTTTAATTTTTATGTTGTTTTTGTTTTTTTGTTGTTGGTGTTTGTTGTTTCCATTCGTCGGCCTATGTTGTAGTCATTTTAGTTGTTAAAAAAATTTCAAAAATAAATACGAACAGATGCGCACGATGGCCATTAAAGTCTATTTTTTACTTAAAGCAAACAAAAAACTATATTAAAAGCACAAAATAAATAAATTAAAAAAAGATAAGGCAACTTGCCAATAAAGGTTACAGTATTAACTGCAAACGGCAAAGCTGGAACCATCAAAGTTCTAAGAGCAATTCGCGTTGGAGAAGCTTCGCATAGAGACGCTTTTATCGTTAAAAATGTTTTATTAAATAGACGGACTCAGCATTATTAGAATAAGGTTAAGTATATCAACACATATAGTATTCGACCTCGTTCAGTAAATTTATGACGATAAGAATTATGGGACTTAATATTTGATTTTTGGAACTAGCACGCTTATTGCCTTCATTGTCTTCAACGCGCGCCGAAATTTGTGTAATTTTGGCTCAGACACTATCGGAAAATGCCGAAAATACTACGCATATTTGCACAGCAGAACAAATGGACGCCGAGTCGCCGTGAAAATATGTGTTTGACATTCGCCAAGGCAAGAAAAAACGAACGCAATTTATTAAAAACACTATTCGATGCTCTTTTTGCCTTTGTTGTCGCTTGAAATAAGGAATAACATCAAATAAGAAAAGACAGACAAACTAATAACGGCTAACAACAATTGGCAATTCAATTTATTAGACGCTGTCGTCTCGACGCGACTCACGCTCACTCACGCCGCCGCTGTTGAATATCTCCGCTACCAATGACAGCTATATTCTATTATTGTTGTTGTTTTGTAGTGATTTTTTCACATTTCGCAAAGCAACAGAAAATTCCGTCACACGAATCATGCAGATTTTCGCAAATATTATTAATTTTGATACACACACCCGCATATTTATGTACATCTGTTTGTGCATATTTGTGCGTGTGTGTGTGTAGTTGGGAGTGTTGGTGTTATTGTTGGCATAAAAAACGAATTTTTGCACTAAAACATTAACGTGCGCCGTAGTGCCTTAAATTTTGCTGTCAAAGCTCCGAGTTTATATTATTTTTAATTTGTTAATTTTTCTTTTGCTACGCACATTTGCACAGCCATAAATTTCGATGATATATGAAAACGTATAAACCGTATAAATAATAGTAAAAAACCGAGCACTATGCATAATTATGTAGAGGGGCGCTTAAAGGGGCCAAACGGCATGTGTAAGAATGCTTTGTGTAGCATAACCATTGTTTTTGCAGTCGTCTCAGCCACTTTGCAACAGCGCTTGCCGCCCAAAGCGTCAATTGGCACATACGACTACATAGAAATGTAGATGTGTATGTGTTTAGATAAAAGCGCGATGGTAATTGAGTATGTCAAAATATTGACTCGCCGGAATATTCAGAGCGCTTGGAATGAAAGAAAAGCGCCAGCAAAAATGAGCAGCAAAAAATGGTGCACTGTACAAGGGCGGCTATCAGCGGCAAGGCAAAGGGTATCGCGCATATGTGCATGTGTGTGGGGCACAGTAGCAGACGCTTACAAGTGTTTCTTTCGCTGCGAACGCTTGTTAAATGAGTTGTTTTCGATTATTTCGCTGTCGCCCGAAATTATTATTCATTTATTTGCTGCCAGACAAAACGTCCATCAGACGCTTTTTCGTTTACGCTCACGGGCTCGCGCGCTCGACAGCTTGTATGTGCGCCGTGATTCATCTTACGTCAGCAGCGGGAGGAGTGAAAGTGCTATTTGAATATGAAAGAAAACAAATCCGTGAAGGTCATCTCACACACACAACATACATATATACACACATAGAATGTTACACTGGGGACTGGCGACAGCGCGCAAGGCAATGCGAAGGCCCAAAATAATGTTTTATTTTATTAAATATATGTACATTCATTCTTAAAACAGAAGCTGTTAGTCTACAATGTTATATAAATAACCGTTATATATGACATAAGAAAATCTGCTAATATTGTCTCACACACCTAGAAGCCTTCAGAGGTGACGCTTTCACTATAGCACGCAATGCTTTTTCATTTAAATGTGGTTAGGTTAGAATTGAATGAATCGTTTTATAAACCAAGTGAAATCTCGCACTTACCATTTTTGTCGCCAGGACACGTTTTACAGCATTTGCCAGGCAGTTGGACTGGGTCACTGCACAATGTTGGTGGACATTCATGTTTAATGTTCTTGCATTGCACGCGCACAACAATGCGACGTTTCTTCGGCACCTGGAAGAGAGTAAAATCAAATAAATTAAAAGTTCTTTTTGAATAAGGAAATGAGTAACAAAAATGAAGTAAAAATGCCGCATAAGCGAAAACAGGCTATGCTACCGGCTTTCAACTAACTATTCGACAAATATACAGACATTAGAATGTAAATGTGAGTATGAGTGTGTATGCAAGCAGCTGTGGCCACGATATTTCTCCCAACCAATTATTGTGGTTGTGTATTGATGATGCATAATTAAATTGCGAAATTAAAATGCGATCGTCACGGCGTCGTAGACAGAACAACTTGTTGCGGAGCACTTCTTTATTGGTGGCGCCAACAAGCGCCAGGCGGTATTTGATACGCGGCATAGCTTGGCCGCGGCGTGTTGGCTTTTGTCGGCAATGTAACCCTTTTGATGTAAGCATAATTTAATTCGCAGGCTTTTTGTAAACTTGAATTTTAAATGCCCCGCTGTGCTGAAAAACCTTGTGGATGTTATAAGAAAGGCGCGCTTTTGCCCCTCTGTTCCGCTGTCGCCCTGTGTTGCTGTGTGGAAATATAAGTATATGTGAACCATGTGTGTTTATATGGGTAGCCGATTACTTGTTGCTTACAATTAGCGCCACTCATCGCCAGCCTTTTCAGTCTGTCAGCAGGCACTGGACGCTTCTTGTAAAGTACATATGTCTGTTGTTGCTATTTAAGTTTTATTCCTTTGGTATTTGGTTGGATTTCATTTCATATTAAAATTTTTTTTTTCATTTAAATGCTTCTTTATATTTCTTCTACTTTCCTCCTCAGCCGCACTCAGCTAACTTTGCTGTTTTAATGGAAGCTTTATCGCTGTGAACATCAGTAGCATGAAATGAAGTTCACTTTCGAGTTTAGATAAATATTAGATATAAAGATTCTTTTGCATTTAGCTTTCATAATCCTTTAGTTTGTCTTTCCTTTTCTAACTCACTTCGGGCTTTTCTCTTCAACTGGCTGATGCACAATGTGTGCCTATTCATAAATACAGGGTGCCCCAAGAACTAATGCAAGATTCAAATTTGTCGTCATTTCAATTAATCTCTTCTGTTGAGAAAGCTAAAACGCTATTAAGAATATTTTATATGCAATTTTCGAACTGCGGCCGCCAAGCTTTCATTATTTTTGAAATATTGTTCATTAGTAAAGACATCTGCACTATAATGTAACACCTCATTTTTACGTAAGTTTTTTTTACTGTTTTACTGTTCGCTGACGTTTGTTTGTTTCTTAGTGTTGTTTACTATATAAATGGCGGCGAATTTAAGATTTTAGTTCATTTTGGGACACCCTTTATAGGCAGCATTGTATGTTGCTTTCTAACAAATTGTGTTTGATTAGTGTTAATGCTTATTTACATAAATGATTTTATTTTTGAATTTAGCGAGCCAATAAGACAGATATCTGCGCTTCACGTACATATATACATATGTATGGAAATTATGGTTGGCGCCGCTGTTACCAAAATTAATTTGCAACTAAAAATAGAGATTTAAATATTCCAATTTCTTTTACATAAATAATCTGTATTTATGTATCCGCTGAGGTATGTACGCATATTAAGCAGCCATTTACACACTGCTGTAGGTAAGTTTGTGTTAATGCATGCATATTTATTCTGAATTTCGTTTCACACAACTCTTAATATCGTCGCTAATTAACTTTTAAACATTTTTTGCTACCAATTTGTGGTTGACAAATTCCCCACCTCGAATTCGTTGCGCTTTAATTTTATAATTTGTTCACAATTCACAGCTTTTTGCTCGGTTGTCTTTACAATCTGTTGCTGTTGCTGCCTTCTTAGTAAGTTGTCAGGTCAGTTTAGGCGTGTGCACATGCGCATGCGCACGCGTTTCGGCGCGCCGCTGTGCCAACTAGATCGACAGTGCTCACTTAAGCAGCAAAATCAAAGGGAGCAAAAACAGAAATAGCAACGGTGGCAACTGGCGCCTAACTGCAGCTCCAATCTACCCCGATTCGAACCCGGTTGTTGGCGCATGCACGCTTTTGCTGTTTTGTTATGTCGTTGTTGTTGAGCATTTTACAAATACTCGTACTATTGTTGCATTTGTGTTAGGCGTAAAAATGTTGGTGGTGTGACTGCAGCAAATTACAAAGAAAACAATTGTTTAGTTCACGCATTGGCGATTACTTTTTTTATCTCCACATCCATGAGCTAAGTACAGTTGAGTACATGTTAGGTTTGAAAGTGAGGCGTGGATATGCTGTTGTCGTGGCGTTTACTTGCTCTAAATGTCAAGCGGCAACGTGTTGCTCATGCAGATATGCAGACTTTTCCTTTTTTGTTTCATTAAAATATTGCGCTCGAGCGTGGCACACGCCGCTGTTTCATTGCATACCGCGATTGCAGTGTTTAAAACTGTTTATAAGTGTATATACATATGTATGTATGGGTATAAATGGCGCCCGATGGTGGAGACTTCATGTCATAAGTACGAATGGAAAACCAAGGCGCTATTAAATTCATAAACGAGCAAACAGAACTGTTGGGCATTAAAGTCAAATATTATATTAAAGTAACAGCAGATAAATGTCATTTCTATAAGGAATATATATCTGATGAGTATGTAGTGTACAGATGTGCGAATTCACAAAGAAAGCTGCGCCTGCGAAGTTTGTGCTAAACGAGAACAACCACATGCTTTTACGGTGACAATTTATTAATGTTATTTCTTCAGAGCTTGCGCGAGGTCACTAATGAAATGTCAGCTGCTAAGCTAGAGGCACCAACCGCCAGCCGCCAACCACAAGCCGCAAGTCAATTTATTTTGTGTGGACTTTATTCATATCAAATTAGCCGCCATTACGATGCCAGTGAGTTTATATAAACGTGTATGTACACTCTGGCACATAGTCATGATATTTCGAAATACCAAATCTCAAACAATAATAATTACTGAATTTTTGAACTACTAAGACTTAAGTAAGCTTTTTAAAAACAACAAAGAATCACTTAATCCGTAAGCGACAGGGCACTTGCGAATTGCCAAAAAAGTTTTAGAACACAGTATGTTTGGAAGTAAATCATTAAAATGCCTGGTAGGTGTAGGTGTGTATGGATAAACATAGTTTGAAAATTCGCAGAGAGAAGAAACTCAACGCCGAATTCCACAAGTCAAAAGTGTTGAGCCAATACCATGGGCCATGGTGAGGCGAAAAGGCACATGGTGTTTACATTCATATCTACATACAACACATACATGCTTTATACATATGTATATGTATGTATGTGTGTGTGGTTGTGTTATATTTGGCATGCGATTTTTCTTCGCTGTTTAACAATTTCTGGCTGTCGTCCGCTGTTTGTTGCTGTCTCAACTGCATACTTTTTGGTGTGTTAATTTCTATAAATGTTAGATGTGTGTCTATTGTGTTATCGTTGCTATTATTGTTGTTGCTATAGTGGTTGGCCACTTGCTACGGACTGTGTCATAGTTTGTCGTCGCAATTTGCAAACATTTTTCATCGTGAAAGGACCTTTAAAATGCGTATCAATCATGTCGGCATTGGTCATAAATTTAACACAAATAAAAAGAAATAAAATACACTTAATATTCTAAAAAATAAAACGCCAAACACAAGACGTGAGGAAATTGTTACTCATACGCCATGGTGTTGCGGCATCTTACTCACGCATGCAAAAGCCGATCGTAGCGGCTAGAGAAAAATGAACGAACCGCAAACCTATTTAAGTGCTTTTATAAAATTCAAATGAAATTAAAGTGCGAAAATAATTGCAATTCGGTGATTCCTAACAAACCACGTTTCGAATTGTTGCGTAAAAATCAGCAATTTCTTAATTGGATGCGAAAGCCCTTCCTAATATTTGATAAATCTTCACTTACCGCTACACATTCACATCTTATGCAGTACATGACACCGAATGGTGGACCAAGATCTGCGAACCAGGTGGAGCCGATCTCCCGCACTGTCTTGCCAAACTGACATTCCGAAACTGTAACGAAAGAAGTAAAAATGTAACATTAAAGAAATGCCAATAATAAAAATTTAGTTTATTTTTCTTTATAAATTTTAAAGCTACATATTGTTTTCTGAATGGCGCTTGGCAACACAAACAAAAGCTAAAGCTGTAAAAACTATTTAAGCTTATATAAGCGAAGTAACACGCTTATCTGTGCGTACATCGCCTCTGTTCTTTTGGTTCGTAAGTGATCAGCAAGCAATTTCAATTTAAGCCAATAAGCCGCAATTAACCCAAATCATAGCTCCGCCACACAAATTGCCTTGCAAGGCTGAGTCAGCTTGTCGGCTCGGCAATTCATACAACACTGCTTTTGTTTTTACATGTTGTCTGTTTTTTCCATTTTTTATGATCTTTTCATTTGATTTTTGCCTTTCCATAGTTTTTTCCTGTAAATTTCAGAGCATATAAAATATTTGCTTGACGTTTTTACATATGTATACATATACATATATATGTATATATAAATATGTATGCGGATAGTCTTTTGAATTTGTTGCTGCACCCGTGTACGAAATTTGCTTAAAATTAATTGCTTCCTTTGCTTTGTTGCCAAAGTGGTGCTGGTCGCTTACGTACTATCGCTTGTTACACGGTTGTTAGTGCTTTTGTTGTCTATAGCTTTATTGGTTTAGGCTATTGGCATTTGGCTTTTTGTCTGTGCGTTCTGCTTTTTTTTAGCTGATTGCTGCGTTGTTGCGTTGCGTCGCTACGCTGCGCTTTAATCGCGCACTAGCCCAGCCAATAAATTGCTCAAAATTGCTGGCGTCAGTCAATCAACGTAAACTTGCCACTATTGATATTCGTCGATGATGAGTTGACTCTGCTGCCTTTGTGGCCCTGTATATTTTTCCCCCTTCCTGCACTCACACACCCACCCACCCACTAACTCACAATGTGGTCTAGCTCGTTTTATTTATATTCTCATTTTATATCTCCCCGATTTGATTGATTTTTAGTAGTGCTTTTAATTTTCAATTGAAGTCTTAATTTCATTTCATTCTCAACGACATTCAATTCAGTTCAATTCAATTTGGCACAATTCACTCCACAATGTTTATGCGATAGCCAGCGTATTACAGACCGGCCGAACATCCGACCAGTCGACTCGTCGTCCGAACAATCAGCCAAGTGGCGGTTCGTCATCAATGCCACTTTTCGTTTACAACTCGGAGGCAAAGCCTCCATGCCATGCCGTCCCTTTTGCTGGTCTATTTTTCATTGTGCTGATTTTTATTTAATTTTTTTATGTACGCTTGCTTTTCACTCAGCTATAAACCTCATTTTGCTAACATAAATTAATGAAAAGCGATGCAGCAGACAACCACGCGTAACATATAAATAAGAAAATCTTTTAAATTTAATTAAAGAAATTTACGTCTTGTGTATTTTTATACAATACTTTTTCGCGAAAATCAACCAAAAACTCGGAGAAAATAAGCAAACCGTCGCTCAGACGGGATCACATCAGACGGTAAGAAATGCAAAAGAAATGATTTTAAATTTAATTAACGATGTACATTTTCGAAAATATTGAAAAAAATCGTTGGAAAAATAAATAAGGTAGCGACACACAGACGCGGAAAATTAAAACCTTACACAAGAACAAAAAAGTAAAAAAAGAGTAGAAACAGCAACTAAAAGCAGCACAAATGAAACAGAAATTAATAAAAATTTTCAGGGACACTAGTCGAAGATCCGCCTCTTCGCAGCAGACAGTGGAGGAAAGGCGCAGAACGAGTGAAGTGAGCTATGAATACAGACAGAAATTGATAATGCAAAAGTGAAATCATTCAGAAAGATAAGTGCCTATGATATATACTGGTAAGAAATTTTCTATTATAAATTTTAATGCATCGCTTTTTAATTATCATTCGCTGACATTAATTGGGGCCACCGAAGAGCCAATTATCAAATTTAATAGCATTTACTTTAGAGCATGCTTTTTATAATGTGTGCAATTAACTAACAAATAAAATATTAGGACTAATATTGATGGGCGAAATAAAACTGTTTTTAGTAATTCGATTTTACTTTTATGCAGAAAATCATTTCACATGACTGAAAATTAAAAATAGAAATTAAAATGGTGAAAAATACTTTGCTATGGAATAATTAAAAATAAAAATTGTGTTGAATGCTAAAATTTAGAAAATCAAATGTTCCACTCTATCATGCATAGAGTACATTGAAAGTAGAATAAGTTTAAAACTAAAGATTGCATTTGAACGTGTATGCACGTGTCTGAAATAATTAATACCTAAGCATTCGTTTTAATTTCCAAATAAAAATTATTTGATTGAGAGTAAAAATCATTTCTATACTATTCAAAAAATCTAAACCAAATTTCCACAACACACAATTCAAAGGCGATAGTTCAACACCGGATATCACAACGAAATTGCCGCCATTAGCCGCTTATAATTCGCAAATAAAACATACGATTCAATACACAGTTCAAAAAATAAAATGATCAGGCATACTGTAGAATTAAGCTTGGTTGGCAGTTTGAAAAGCGTGTGGCCGCTTTGTATGGCTTCCCACATTTTCCCTTGCATCCAACGGGTTGCAACAGTTTCAGGTTGACGTTAAATAAAGTGAAAATCTATAGCCCAAAGCTAAGTAATATCGAAAATGCAGCGCTACTATGCTTTCCAACAACAACAAGTCGTACAATTTGCGTAGTAATAAACGAGTAGGCAGTTTGTTGTTCCTGATGGTATGAAAATGGCGTTTATGGTAACACGCAGGCGCCGCGTTAACGCTAAACCCCACTATTTCACACATTAACGTCAATTTAAGCTGAGAACGAGACCCAATGCACGCCAGGTCTTAACATAACTGATTAGCTGAGTACATATGTATGTATAATAATTGCATTCAACAAATTAAAAATCAGTAAATAGTTCAGTGTATATTTAAACTTTTAATTCAGATTAATTTGTTTAATTTTTTTTCACAGCCTGAGAAGGCCCCTGTTGATTTCCAACGTGGTTTCATGATTGCAGTTCAATCAATCACACGCCGGCGTTGCGCTGCTGCTGTCAACAATCACAACAAACCCGCACGAGCAATCAGACCATTGATTTACACTAAATGACCGGCAATAAAATCCAAATGAGCTGTAAAAATTATCCAAATAATTGTTGTACTGGATGTAAACGAGAACGTGTGGGGTTATAAAAATTCCAGAAATAAGCTGCATATGCCACACACGAAAAAGGCCAGGGCGAGCCGAAAACAACAATAAAAGCAGAACTTAAGAAATAAAATAAAGTCAAATTAATAATAAGAATGAAGCAAGTCGAAATCGGACATTTCAATGGAAAACGAGATGACTTCAAAGAGGACAGCGGGGTGTTGAAGAAACGAAATCGAACAAATGGAAAGCAACCTGCGGTCACACTCATAAACGACGGAGCGCGCACGCCACACTCGTGCATAACAGCAAGAAATATGTATGTAAATAAAAGAGGAGAGGAGGAGATAGGCTTGTTGGGAAAGTGACGCAGAGCACAGAGCGGCGTACGAAGGTGTCAAGGCAACGTCGGAATGCTTGAAATTAAATCATTTGTCTTCTTATTCATACACATTTTTCACAATAAGAATACTTTTATCTTTGGCTGCTTGTTGTTGGCAGACTGGCAGGGTCCCTGAGGTTAAATTTCAACAGCTAATCTTAAAATGGTGTGAAAATCATTTAAGATTACGCCTGGTCTGTCGGTGGTTGGCGCGCATTGTGGCTGTAGCCGAAGTGAATTTGTGTTAAAAATTTTCGTTTCTTTTATTGTTTTTGTTGTTATCACAATGAATGAAAGAATGTGAGGTGAGAAATCTGTGATGATTAATTGTGGCGAAAAGTGAAAAGGGTGTTGGAATGCTGTGTTGGAAGCGAAACAACACAAGTGTAGACAAAGCGGTAAGGCCAAGATAGAAAGAGGGAAATAAATCTCACAAGCGGGAGGGAGAAGAAATCGAAAACCTTTTTGCTATTATTTACATTACTTTGCTGTACGTTGCATGATGTCACATTTGAAGTGAAGCAACAATTTTTTATATACATACATACATACATACATACATACATGTGTATCGACAATCTTGAGTGGCGCCAAACCGAACCGCTCTAGTATCCGCTCAATCGACCGCGCAAAAAAAGATGCAGATGAAACAGCGAAATAAGCGCAAAAGTTGAGAGGAAATGGTCATTGGCGGCGTTGCGAAACATTTACGTGCAACTTCAATTACCACGCAAGAGCAATAAATCAAAAGAGTGCGCGACGTACCGACTAAATCGGCTGTCGACTCTAGGTTCTCGACTGTCGACTGTCGACTCTTGGACGTCAGAGCTGTTGGCCAGCGGCGCTGCAGCGGCCACACGCCATTACAAATGACAAGCAGGCAAAGTGGGCAAATGTCGATTGAA
Source organism: Bactrocera dorsalis (assembly GCF_023373825.1). Lineage (NCBI taxonomy): Eukaryota > Metazoa > Arthropoda > Insecta > Diptera > Tephritidae > Bactrocera > Bactrocera dorsalis. Next base: position 80,103 of record NW_026038066.1, read on the forward strand.
TTGAATTAGAGAATGTAGGAAGTTGTCTGATGGGGCAGCATCAACAACAACAACAACAACAATAGTCAAAACGTCTAAAAAGTAAACACTGAGAATGAACTGCAAAGGCATAGGCGTACAAAAATAGTGAGAGCAAAAGCAACAGAAACAGCAACGACAACCAAATTGGCAGACAGATAAGTTGCCGGCCCAAAGTGGCAAAAAGTGGGCGCAATTGTTGCCGGCGCATCGCCGTACCGCTAATGTATGTTCAAACGTGTATGTAACTGTGCTTTTATGCACATAAAACGGCAATAAGCGCTACACTATTTAGGTAGGCTGAATGTGTGCAACAACAAAATTGCCAAAGTGGCGTCTAGCAGCCGCCAGGCGCACCATGCACACACTGACGCATGGGCATATTGACGCACACGCAATAGCACGCAAGTCACATGCAGGCCGCTCTGTTCTAGCCATATTTTGTTTGGCGTTTTTGCGCCTATTTTCCGTTTGCGGCTTTTTCCATTTTTTCGATGCGTTTACTTGACGACATGTTTTTTTGTTATTGCCACAACCGTTTGTGGATGCTTGCCGTTTTTATTGTGTGCGCGAGCGTAGGATTTTGTAATTTTCAGAAATAAATTGACAGTTGCCATGGGTGTATTTGGCCTGCGCTCCGCTATTGGCTCATACATTTTATTTATAATCTGTGTCAATACATAAACAATATTTGTAGTGTGGCAGATTGCATCCAACTGGTTGCATAATTATTTATAATTTCTTTTCCTGCCGTCATATGAAAATATTTCTCTAAACAAATATATGTATGTATGTATACTTCAAGCTAGAGTCTTCAAATTTTATTGTATCAAACGAAAACAAATTAAAACCCAACAAACACAATACTTTCTTATTGTTTCGCAAGAGCAACAACATTTTCAGCAATAAGTTTATTAAATTCTTAAGCTCTTAAGAGCCGTAACGCTTCACGCCTACTTAGGCTTTCTTCGCAACTTTGTGATGCAGACACTATACATACATACATATGTACGTATTTATGTAATTGGTGTGGACGTATGTTAAAATCGCTGTGAGACAGCATGCCGTGCTGGAGCGAGCGTAGGAAGTGCTTGATTTTACAAATTACTACCAGCGGCGAATGCAAAATTGCACTCAACTTTCGTTGAGAAACAAACCTCAATTTGAGCGTGGCGATTAGTCGTAGTCGGCACCACTTCCGGCACGCAAAGACGGAAACTCATTTATTGTGACTGCTTTTTTGATAGTTACTAAATACATACGAACATACAATTCTCGAATATATGTTTCTGTCTTTACAAAATCTTTCAATACAATGCACAACTTGACATTGACAAATTTCCAAAATTTCCACACGCCCGGCTCATCGATCAGCAACGCATTCGCTTCATTTCACGGCGCACACTCTGCTTGTGAACACAACCAACCGCACATACATTAACGCACACAACTTGCCCCGCGATTAGCGTGTTGTCGATCATCGCGAAATGCTGAATGAAATGGCCTACATAGCCATTGCTTCGAACGCCACACACAAGTGCACTTGTTAAATAAATAAACAAATTACGCTTTAATCGCAACTGTTGATTTACCCGTACATACATACATACATACGTACGTATGTGAGTATGTGTGTGCTGTAACTGGGCTGCTTGCTATCATTGCTGCCCATTGTTTCTGCCGCTGTCGCTACCGACGCTGCGCTGCTGTTGTCTGCTACATTTCTATTTAGCAAATGAATTCACTGGCGGCGGCCTCAAATGCGGGGCACACAGCACTTGTGGTGGGGAAAGTGGGGCAGCGCGATGGCAATGCGCCCTGTTATTGCTGTTGACAGCAGCAATGCGAGCAGGCGTGTGCGAATGTGTGCGCCAGCAGCAACAGCGGCGCCAACAAGTGTCAAGCACTCATTAATGACAGCTGCAAAATAATTACGCAAATAAAAATTAAATGTCAATGCACATACCCACATATACGCATACACCGACTTATCATATATGTATGTATTAGTAAATATGTATGTATTTAAATAGAGCTCGACATTTTCGCTGGCATTCCTTATGGTGCTGGTGTGACAGCCTTAGCGCCACTGCTGTACACTGCTTATGCCTCTCTTCTTGATTTGCCACCACGCAATGGCATCGCGCTGAGCAAGTGTGTAAGTGCCTGCTAGCTGACTGCCTGACTCATTGGCTGGCTGGCTGATCGGCAGACTGACGTGCGATGTCGGACGACGGCTGAATGTCATAGACGCGCTTCACTACAATTGACGGTTGATCGATCGCCAGTGATGCACAAGAGTGCGTGTACATACACAATTTATACAAATGTATTTGTGTATGTACATATTGTATATTGTATATGCGGCGCTGCGACAGAGCTGTATTTGCACTGCCTTTTGACTTATTGGCAAAGCAGCAAACATTAAATAAAAGTTCATTATTTATTTACAACAAACACGTGTAAGGTGTACGAATTGTAAATTTTAAAAGTGCCGTTATTATTTGCACACACCGCGTATGCCATTTTGCTGCTATAGAACAGGCAACTAGTTAGTTAAAATTTTAAGCTTGATAGCAGGGAATTTTCCAAATCACAGAGCCAATAAATATGCAAAGCTCCAGACTCTTCTTTACTCTGTTAAAAAATATGTTTCTAATTATTTTTGGGATAATAAGAAAAAAAGTTAATCAATATTATATTTTGTATCCATTATTTTAATGAATTAATTAAAACATTTAATGTTTTCTTAATTATACCCAGGAATCGTTAATTTCTTTGAGTACTGTTGCATGACTGTATTACCAACAAAGTAAATAACTTTTTATTCAATTTAATTTGGTATTGACAAAAGACCAGTCAAAACTCAGCTTTGAAAGGCGCCTTCTAAGCGAAATCACTGTTGACGCCACTAAAATTCAAAACAAATGGCTATTTAATAGCGGCTTAAAGCGCGGCTTCCACTGATCTCCTAAGCGCTGAAAGCCGAACAGATAAACAAACGTACATATTATACAAACTCATAACAATAGAGACGAGGTGGTGGGACGGGTCGACGGAATACGCCGCAGTGGCACATAAATTAACTGCGAAAGTACATGAGTGGAACAAAAGACGGAGAAAACGACCAGCGATTTGCATAAGCAGCGACAAATGCAAATTTTATATACCACAACAAAAGCAAGAAACAAATGACAAAACGCTAAAATTTAAACAAAAATATATACGCAAGGTGGTGTTGGTGAAGAAAACTCTTAAAGATGTTAGAATTAATTCGACGCAATAGTACCGGGGCCGCAATACACACACACACATGCATACTAACGCCATACATGTTTGTGTGTGTGGCCAGTTCAGGCGACGAGCGAATAACAATTTCAGCTTGAATAATTTTGTTTGCACTCTGATTTAAATTTAGACAAATTAGTATTCACGTGCTATTTGCTGATAGCAAAAACACTCATGTGCTTGATTATACGAGTATATACATATGTATATACAAATAGTCGTACAAGCGTGCAGATCTGTACATAAGTATGTATGTATGCGTTTAATCGCGCTAAGTCATGTCGCTAACATAAAAGGACGCTGACGTATGAAACGCTTATGAAAACCAGATGCAACCTTTGATTGTCGACGAGTCTACTAAGCGGCCTACAACGCTGCTGGAGCCTAATACGGCATATCAGCTTACTCACACACAGACGAGCACATGGTGCGAGATTGGTTAGTTAGCAACGCTAAGATGATAAGTCAATCGGCAATGCTATCGCTCGCTTGCTCTTGTCGTTGCTGGCGTTCACGGTGTTGACATCGCATTTATTATCAGATTAATGCACAGCCGGTGGACAGGGGGCCACGGTGACCCACAATTGAGGGCTGTTGTTGTTAATTGGTACAGGTAACAGGTAAGCAGGCAGAAGCTTAGCAGGTGAGGAGGTCGTACGCTGGCATGGAAGCGCCGAAGTGTCGAGGCGTTGAAGCGGCAAAAAGCGCTTGACTAGCACGCAAATAATACAAAACTATAAATATTCAGCATTTCAGTTTTGAAAGCGTTGGCGCCATTTGTATTTATGCGTTCGCCGCTCAATGTGCTCATGTGTGTAGGTGTGTTAGTGTAAGCTTATGTTTGCGAAAAATTTATAATAACGTTTACAAACTGATGAAGCTCGAGCGTGTGCACGCACAGTCTAATCGAATTTAATATATGTGTGTATATGTATATGTACGTATACATGTATTTTTGACATTTGCTGTTTGTTTGTTTTTTCACTCACGCCTTGTTCTTTTTAATTCGCATTTTATGTAGTTGGTGTGGCGCCAAATTTGCTTTTACGAGCAGCAGCCGACCGCATAAAGTATGCGAATGCAATAAAAATTTGTCGAAATGTGGCTAATCAATTCGAAAGCAAAAAATTAAAGAAATCATACAAATATGCATATACATAAATAAGTACATATAAATTTTTTGATGATTTCTATAAATCATTTTTTATAAATATGATAGCAATTTGCGTCGTCTGAAAATGAGCTAATAATAAATACATGCGCATGTACACGTACACAAGTGAGTGTGTGAGATTTAAAAATTATTAGGAAAAGTCGTTTCAAATGTCCCTAGGGTACTATTTCGTTTTTACTATGAAAATCTTATTTTTCTATAGAAAAAATTGTCAAAATTTTTACGAATAAATAAAACAAAAATGATTTACATATACATACATACATACATAAATACATACATATGTACATATACATAAGTATGTGTATAAAAATAGCAAAGCGCCGTAGTGCGTAGCGTTTGGGAGCCGCTGTATTTTAAAATCGATAATCCATACAAAAAAGCGACTCATTATCTGCATGAATACAAAGCACACAAACCATAAATACATACGGACACTTGAAGTTGGATAGCAAAGATATTAACGTATATACATACATACGTACATCGATTCATAGCTGTGTTTAGCCAAAAAAAAAAAATTAAACAAGCGATGAAAAGCGACAAAATTTTAAATGAACTTGTTATACGCTACCCAACAACAATACCAACAAAATTTAGTGGCCAATCAGCTGCGTAAGAACGAAGCGCTGGTCTAACATTGTCTCACAGCTTCACTCTCGACGCAGCGCTATACGCTGCTAACGCTGAGCTGATTCGCCGTTTGAAGCGCTAATTTCGCTCGTTTGTTGTCTGCTATCCCTTGTTGTCATCACTCATCAAAGTCGTGAAACTCGAGCGAGCTTCAAGATATCCAAGAATATCTAAAGCCTAGTTACGAACAACAAGCCGAACTTTAACAACAATAACAACAATATGCTCATAATTTATTAAAAGCATGCTAATTTTTGGTTTCTTGTTAATTAGCTATGCCAAATATTTTCCCTTTGAGCTCTTTGGTATCAGCTATCTCATTTTATTTGTGTATGTGTGTATATATCCGTTTTTAATTTGTACACTAATTACTTATATAATATTTATAGCAGTTGTAAATTTATTTGCTAATGGGATAGTATATAATTAACAGCCTAATTTGTTGCTTATATACATAATTGTGGACTTATGATAATAATATAACTGGTTGCTGATGGATGTACACATACACACATACAAACCGTGTAATACTGAAAAACATCAGAAAATTTAATTTATCAATACCGTGACACAGCTTAATCTCAAATAATGTAATTTTTCTCTGACTCGTGTATTAAATGGCCGTTTGAGCTGACCACTTAGCGGCTTCATCGTACATAGTACATACATACATACATATGTATGTACGTAAGTCAATGTGTCACTCACTCTTAAACGGCTTACAGTGTAACACAAACAACTGATACTGCCAAGATAAACGACTAGTATTCTTCCTGAATTTCACTTCCTCATAACGGCCACTTCAGTTAAATAAATACATACATATGTACATACACGTCAGTGTGCCTGTGTGTGTCGTGATGTGGCAACCCCGCAATTTCACTTGGAATTATTTTGCCATTTGCCATTTTCCATTTCCAATACAATTAACGCATTATCAGCATTATTTATGGCCGTAAATGACAAAAGCAATAATAGAAATAAATAAGTGAGAAGCAAGCAAGCAACAATGACAACAATGCAGCAACAACATAACTCTTCACACATTGTACAACACATTTATTATATGGGTATGTGTTTGTGCGATCAATTGATAAATTAATCAGCAAAAGCTGGTTGCGAAGACTTGGCGGCAATAAAAAGTAAAAGATTTGAATAGATAATATAAAAACAAAAGCCGAAAAATAAATTCGCACACACGCACTCATAACTTGCATATGCATGTATATACATACACACATATGTATGTATGTGCATTCTAATGTCCGAACTGTGATCGAATTTCAATTATTATGAATGTGTTTAACGAAAATGGCAAACGGTTGATTGACTGATTCGCGTAATTAAACGGAGTAGTGCATTAGTTCTTAATGTGACTAACAGGGAGTCAATGTGGGGGGTTTGCAGGTATACGTAGATACATACATATACATATATGTATCTACATATGTATGTATATAAGCATAAACGAACAACTTATTTACATATATAGAAACTATATTGACTGATCCAAAAAGGTACCGAAATATGTACATATGTACGTCAAAATTTAGAGCAGTAAAAACGCTAAACATCCGTACATCACAGCCATGCACTTACATATACATATGTATACATATGTGCATACATATATAGTAGGTTACTAGTGCCATTGGAAAATTTAAGGCAGTTGGATTGCGTCTGGGAAAATTTGTCAATTTTAATTATACTTTTATATTTCTTTGCGGGAAATTTCCGAAATGACTGTATACTCTTGAGAATTTCTCATTATTTGCACACATACACACACTCAAACATGGGTGTTTTTATAGGCATGCATCATCTCACATGTGATCATCAAACAATTTTCAATTTTACAAAGGCTTACGTTTGATTCCATTGAAAATTGTAACAATTAAGCGATAAATAATGATTACTAATTGGAGATAAACAAAATGTTGACATTTCAAGCTCTGTTTCACTGCCTTTTTTGCGTCTGTATTACTAAAATCGAATTAAGCTGTTAGACTTGCCATTTTATATATAAATGAGTTTATTCATTATAATTTCTGTCTTTATTATATTACAGATGTGAGTGTGTATGTATGTGTGCAAAAGTTTTCATGCCTGCACTAATGCTTGCTACTTAAGGTACTGGCTATTGCTAGCGAAATAACGGCTGGCAAGTTAGCTGGTCGCTCTTTGTAACTGAATATAAAATTTCATATAATATTGAGTTGTTTCCGTATAAAAAATTAATAATCAATAAGAAATCAATTAATGAAAATGTGAAACGCTTGACTCGCTTGCGTTTTTTGTGTGTGAATGTAATGTGTTGGAATGCAAATGCGCAAGCGCCCAGCGGTTTAATGTCAAGCATGAAGTGTGTTTGCTAAGCATGCGGCTTGACGGCCGACGGCATTGGAGTTGCCCAACCGTCTATGCGGGGAGGCGGTCATGCGGACCATCGTTAGCTGTCTGCCACCCGCTACAAATGCATTCGCTACTGCGCACGCCCATTTTCACTACGCTTAGCACATATTGCCGCACATGCCGCTATTTGGATTTAGTCTTTTATTGTTGACTTTGTAGTGGATTTCGTTGTTGTTTTTGTTGTTGTTGCTATTTCGTTTGATCAACAGTTTTTTGTTAAATTTTATTATTGTCGCATTGTTTACGATTGCCGTTTGGCGCTAACATTTAATAGCAACAGCTTTATATTGGCTCGTAATGTTGTTGCTGTTATTACTATTACCTTTGTGTATATGTGTGTACATACATATGTACATATGTAGTATGTATTTATGAGTGTATTTGGCTTGTTGTGGCGCCAGTCGCGCGCTATTGCACATTTTTAGCACTGCGCTATTTTGCATTTTTCATTGGCTACTTACACACACACGTACATGTACATATGACTGTAGGCTGTTAGTATGCAATTGCTGCTAGAAATATTATTTATTATTTGCACACTTTATTTATAAATCATTTTTTATTCACATTTCCATTTGTTCGCTTTAAGTTACAATCTTAAAAATATTACACGATCTAGTACATACAGACAATCACTTGCATATAAATACATACATACGTTCATACAAACAGTGATACGCGTGATATTCGGTGTCATTGAGGTGGGTTATTGGGATCCGATTTACGATTTCCACGCTGTGTTTGTTGTTGTTTTCGTATTTAGCAACGACGCTCGATCGCCGCATCTTCTGCTGATATTGCGGTATTTTTTATGTTATTTATTTACAGTTGAATGCTACACGCCCACATTTCTTCGCAACGCTTATATTTGCGCGCTACGCTTAATTTTATCTTGGCGTTTCGCCGCGCTTCGCCTGCGACACTTCGCTTCGTTCGCTTTCCGCCCCCTCACTATTCGTAGTGTTATTTGTTATTGCCAATGTTGTTGCTGTTTGTTGTTTAAAATAAACACAACATTTGCATTCCGCAACGCTTGGCATTTTGTACCGCCCTCTGTCCGTCTCACGCGCTCCCCATTAACTTCTGGCCAGCAGTACAACTCGTTTACCTCTGCATTGCCGTTCATTCAAATAAACCGAGAATGAATACATGCATTGAAAGTTTGTGTGTGTGTGTGTGTGTGTACACGCATGTATTTGGGTTTCCGCGTAAAAATGCAATTTTGTTATTGTTTTCAACCGACTGTGAAGGGTTGTGGTTTGAATTCCCCATATTCTCACTATTCTCCCACTTCCTCGCTTGATTTCACACTAATTATCTATTGAATATTGCTAATCGATGCTCATTTTTAATTCAATTTAATGAGGTGGTAAATCTTTGCGTTAGATTGAAAATGTATTTTTGCACAAAAAACAAACATAACAAACGTATAAGTATTTGGGCCTGTGTGTATGTACGCCTTCCGCCAAAACGGCCGTAACAATAAATAAAGTACATATTACTGAAGTGAAACATGTTTATTCATATATACATACATACAACAGTTTATTTTTGCAACTGATCAGGCGTCGCTGGCCCTTTGCCGATTTGGCGGCTGTCGGGTGTTAATGACGACCACGCGAATTCACTACTAGGGTTACGCTCTCCAAAACACACAATACAAGTATGCTTACATACTATCTATGTACATTTAAACACACAAGCATATATACATAGATACATACATACTATACAAATGCACAATGTTATTCAATTGCCAATGACTTATTTTCGTAATTTTTATTTACTTCGACGAGCAATTATTTATTATTTTAAAGCTCAACTAATGCATTTGCTTATGGATTTTCGGATATGAAGACGGAAATGCGATTTTAGCTGCGATGGGCCACCGGTCGTATGGCAAAATCTCGCCGCTGGCACGACGTTCTCCTATTTACAATGTATCACTAAAGTTTGTTGCTGTGTTGTTGTTAATTCTAAGCTTTTCTGTGTCCACTGTAGTTCGTGTTGCCTTACTTGCATTATTTTCCATTCAACCGCATTCTCGTTGTGGCCACTTGTATTATTCCGCTCGCGCTCGTTATACCCCCTCCCTGGAAGTCACCGGAATTCTGTGAATGTGCGCCGGCCTGCTGCCATTTTAGCTACTGCTTGTTCTCGTTGCTTTCAGCTGAACTTTTCGTAATGAATTTTGCAATTGGAGCATACGAAAACAGAAACAGAAAAATAAAATAAAAAGAGTGTAATTCAATAACAAGCGAAATGGAAACAATATACACTCGTTTAATGTTTTCGAAGTGATGCCTCCGTGTGGCGTTTGGAAAAAACATGAAAATATGTACAAGAATATTTCGGGGAAGTGCAATTTGAGAGAATTGTTTTGCAACAAACCATACTGTGAAAATAAGATTACTTTCTACAACGCCGTTATTTTGTTATTATTTGCATATAAACATACCATTACATACATATGTTATATGCGAACACATAGAAAGCGACAGACTTCAAGCGACATCTGTCAAATATTAAGATGCACACGTCGCTCTCTGTGTGTTCAGCACATTACTCAGCATAGTATTTTTACATTTTTTAATTCTTCTCTTGAGAGTGGGATTCCTCGCTTGCTTCCTTTGACTCTCTATTTTGATGCTCCCATTGTTCAATGCTAATTCCAGTTGCCAAGACTCTTTGGAGTTTTCGCAGAAATCAGGTAAGGTCCTAAATGCACCACTTTCAATCTGACATTGAATGGCATTTAACATTGTACATTGAGCCGCTGCAACTGCAACTCGAGCACCAACCGCCCAGCTGCTGGAGATGCAATCTCCGATTATTCCTATAACAATAGCAACATTATTCGTTCCTGTCTGTAATTTGAATGTGTGATGTACACATGTTTTCATACAATATTGACGAAGATTAGATCAGTCTGATCGGCCGAGCGAAAACTAAATCGGATTACAATGATAAAAAGAAGGATTAGGCTCAAAGGCCAATGGTAGACTCGTATTGTATGAAGTAATTGGGTAATAAGGAAGAAAAGAAAATTTGGGTTGAGAATTTTACTCGTATTTAAAATAATTTGTGCAAATTATCAATAAATTCATTAGTGCATATAATTGGATATTCTGTTTTCTGCCTTTGTTTTAAAGAACACAATATCTTCCAGTTGAGCTGGCCACCCATATAAAGTCTGTCTTCAAGCACTCATCAAGAACATCTTTAAAAGCAACAACGAGATATAATTTGCCGATTTCATCAGTCTACACAGTGCGTTTGGCTCAACGATTGCAAGCCTTATTTGCTGCTTCTTGATCATACTTTTCCGCTGGCGATCTTAATGACTGCATGAAGAAGTACCTTGCGATGGTGCGCCCTTTAGCAGTTGCGCGGCCCTAGACCGACTTTGGATCGACTGCGTCGAGTGCGTGAAAGGAGGTGTGTCAGCTGCTGTGCTCACCGTTCGCCGTGGATCGCGCTTCATGGGCGGATTTAACTTGTTAGGTGATTAAACACCAACAATAACTGCTTGACCTGTCCGTTGAAGCTGACAGAAAACGCATGTTATGCTGCACAACTCATTAACAGGGTTGGAGCTGCACGGGCTGGCAAGAATCTGCAAAATCATCAAGACTTTGAAGGAAGTGTGCAACAGCCGCCATGTACATAAGTATATCGTTTAGTTGTGCAGCGCAACAAGATATAGAAAGAGTCAAAGGGTAAGAGAATAGTAGGCGTCGCCCCGCTTAATTATTGAAACACCTTTGCGCGGTGAAGAACGAAGTGTGGTTAACGACTTTTAAATCTTTTAAAGTTTAGTCAAGTTCGTCAGTTTTTATAAGGCGCTTTAACGCTGAATTAAACATTTTTCCAAATTTGACCACACACAGTACTAACTGCAATTGACGAAGCTTTATCTCCAGAATACTGTCAATAGCTAACCTACTTAATACGAAATACATTAGCATAAATGAACATAGAAATAAAAGGGCTTCAGTAAGCCATCCGCTTTGATGAGACAGCATTCGTTATTGGAGCAGCTTGTAAAGTACCCAATTGAAATTTAGCACCTCGTAAAGCCGTTGGCAATAAGCACTCGCAAACATCACACCAGCAATGACTAATGTGCAATCATTGATGCATCATTTTAACGGCGCGGCGGCGAGTGCCAAAAATAGCAACCAAGGTGCTCCAAATGGAACTGGAAATGACGAGAAATTCGTCGGTATGTGTCTGCGCTGATAGTAAAAGTCAAATTTACAGATTCCTAACGTATTGGCAAAATGTGGTGGCACTTCTCGACACCGCACTTCTTGAAGCGCGCAGTGTGGCGCAACACGGCGCGCAACGGCGAAACTACATAGGGGCTAATGTGAGGCGTGCACGCGATGCGCTAAAAATAGAGGCAAGCGCTGCTGGTTCACCGGCCGACCGGTGTCGAGACTACACTCGCATTGGAATGCATATCCGGCTAGCCGACCATGCAGTCCTGGCGCTGAGTGGTTGCATGCCACATGCTATTTGCCACGAATAGAATGGGATACCTTGCGCATAAATGCAGAAATGCATATTCAGCGGCAGCATGTGCCGCAGTGCTGCCACCGTGTATGAAATAGGCATGACAAAAAAAATAAAAGCCACAGAAAAATCAATTATTTTACTACAGTGTACACAATTTTTTATAATTTTTGTTGCCCAAATCTTAGCCACTTAATTTTGATGTTTTAATTGAATTGTCACTTTGTTTACGGGCTGCGCTGCCGATCGTCGACCGCCAACCACCAACCGCCTACATGGCGACAACGGCATCATCAATCTCTGCTTGCATGTGTGTGTGTATGCGTTGGGCTGTGGGCGCTTACTCACACGCACACACATGCAAATGAGCACTCATGCCGCCGTTGTGTTCGAGCCGAAACTGAAAGTGTGGGCTGCGCTCATACATAAATGTTGATTAATAAAACAACAACAATTTCGGTTATAAACGCCCAAAATGCCATGTTCGGCTGCTGTTAGTGCCCGACCAGACGAACGGCGTTATTTGTTTGATTTGTTGTTGCTGTTCTCTATACACTTCAGATTGTGAGGTGTGGAATATGTCTGTGGCTTTCGGAAGTACGGCTCAAAGTGCAACCGACCCAAAAACAAATACCAAACTGCAGATAACAATATCTAAATGAAACTATTCACAGTAAATCGAGTGAACAAAAAGCGTGGCGTTGCCGACTGTGAAAAAATTGCTGTCTTTGGAGCATGCAACATTGTTGTCATTTATTGTTCACGCCTTGCGCACGCACCGCCAACATTTCTTCGGTCTTTGGCGGCGCACTTCCACAACAACACCTTGGCATACGGCTTTCACGCCACCGACTACAAATGCACAATGTATATATGTATGTATGTATATATGTGCATGTAAATACCAATTAACGTTTTTCACATCGCTCGCGGATGCCAAATGTATGGCGAGGAAAAAGTGGTTGGTCCCAATATCTTCTGAATGCGAGAAATATTTGTCTGTGTTTTTATTTGTTATTGCCACAATAGGCAAACGCAAAGTGTGATAAATAAATAGTTACGAAATCGGAGACACGAAACATACTTGCAGCTGGTGTTGAATGCCACAATTTTTTTTTCTGTGATTGCAATTTAATGTACTTGCTGGTTTTACAGCGCCTTTGTACATGGAGTTAATGGCGAACCAACTCACATACATACATGCATACACACAAATAAGCATAAATTTGAATTCTGAACTTTTTACCAAAGTAATTTGTCGAAAAATGTACATACATACATACATATGTATTTTGCGATTTACGCAAGAATTATAATGCTGAGTTTTCTGAATTTTGAACTAAACGGACGGGCGTCGTTTAGAAACATTTATACAAATGTACATATCAGACTTATAATTAGCGTTGTTTCTGCGTTTTGTTGAAAAGTGATAATGCAATAAGAGCAACAGCAACATTTCACCACAATTCGATTATTTACTTCCCTCTACACACACACACGCGCACACACAGAGGCGTCGACCGTAGAGCAGTAATTGCTGAAAAGTTGAGTTTCGAGCGCAAAGGCAAAAAACCGCTAGGCAGCTTTTTTGCCGGCCACATTGGCGACCATTCACCGCCGCCGTAGCCGCCACAGCCGCCAACAAAAATAACAATTAGCTATAGCGGCGACAGCTTTGCGCCAATAAAAGCTAAACTATGTTAAAATTAATTAAAATAAAATTGCTTAGGTCAGCTAAAAAGTAATTAATTGTCGAAAATAATTACCTAGTAAGCAAAACAAAAACAAAAGCAAAAGAAAAAAAACGAACAACAAAACAAAATCAAATTGAAAATAAAAACAAAAAACTGAAAATGTACAGTGGAGCTCTCTGGTATGTATTCGGCTTTCGTTGTTGCAATGGCTAAAAAATGGTATTAATTCAAATACACACACACACATATAAAAACGAGTCAGTTTAAAAGAATGCGCATATATTTAAATTGAGTTTTCAAGAAAAACAAACCACAAGCCAGCAATCACTACATGGCGTGTATAATGTGGCAAAAACGCTATCAGTGAGATAATATAAGTTTCTAAAAGCACTTAAAAGACGGACAACAACTTAATTATAGACAGAGTGTGGTGCTAACAAAGTTGTTGCTGTTGTTTTAGTTTTTGTTATTTGTGTTATTGACGGCGCCACAGTCACTACTCACTACTGGGTTGGCACCAGAGCGCCCATTAACGCTTACAATGGATTTGGAGGTTAAGACGTGGGGCCAGGCATGATCGTATTATTGCACACTTTATGGCTTCTTGCTAGAAATATCCACTGTGACCAAGTCCAAGCGTATGTGTGTGTGCGAAAATTCGGACGATTTTTTTTAGATTTACGAAAATTTATGGCTGAATACCAATGCTTTGTTTTTCGAGTGTTTTTATTTTGGCGTTTTTGCTTTGTTTATTTTCAATATATTCTCTATAAGTAGTCCGTATAAAATTTGTCATAATCCAAAAACTAGCAACAAACAGTTGAAATGTTGCAGGGATGATTTTGTGTCAAACAATTTATAATTTTCAATTTACTATAACTGTGTAAAACATTATTTGTGGAAAAGAAAATATTTTCATGCTTTCGTCCAACAGAAACAAATTTGCCTTGTATACATTTTCCTAGCTTTATTAAATTTTCTTCGTTTTCCATTTTGTAGATTCTTACATTTTAGTCAGAGCGCCGAAAATTCGCGGCTAAATGCCCTGTCGATCGATTATTATGATTACAGCGTTGACAGCGACTAATGCGCAGCACTGCCTCTGTACGAGTACTCGCTGTGTTCAAGAGCTGTTTTCGAAAGTTTTCCTTAATTATGTCAAATTGACAGAAATGCAAAAGCACACATCGCTTACGTATGAAATTTCTACATTCGCCATAATAAATTTATATATTATAATGGTACATTATATGCATTTCGTATTTTTATATTTGTAAAATAAATATTTGTAAATAATTAACAGTGACATTTCAATAAACATATCATCACCGCCTAAAAGCAGACCTATACGTATATAACCTCTCTTTGTGTGAAATTGAGCACGAAGATATGTATGTATGTAATTTGGATCATTGTCGTATAAATTTGACAGTTGGAAGTGCTGAACCGTCAATACGTCAGTGATAAACAATTGACTCTTCAAGTGTCCATAAATAACCGCTATTTACATATACATACATATACCGGCACAATATGAAATAGTAATTTCATGCAACTCTTTTCTTTTTAGTGCTGAGTTTGAAGTCGAACTTAGTTTCTTTTTTCTTTCTTTTAAAAGAGAGCACACGTCACGTCAAATGCCACTCGTTGTTTTTCATATAAGTGGAAATATTTATTGGACGTCGCTTAAAACAAATATTTGCACACATTTTCCAGCGCACAAAAAGATTAAAATTGAATTTGAAGAAAAACAACTTGAAAGCATTTAATCAAAAACTCAAAAACGGTCATCATTTAATTGTATGCTCTATATAGGGGAGCCAAACTCCAAACAACTAAAAACTAGAAAAATAAATGAAAATACTCGTGTATAAAATTGAAAAGCCAAAACAAACATGGGCATTAAGGAACGCTGGCGCTACTTGTATACGCCATAAAAACACAACGCGCCAACATAGCCAACGCCATATTTGTCAACTGACCAAAAAGAAAAGCAAACGGTTGGTTGAAAAAATTTTAAAATAAAAATGGCTTTGGAAAATTTTACCAAGGGGGAGAGGAGAGCACATACACATGTACACTCACACACCAACATGCATGACGCGACTGCTTACGATCAGATCTCACATCGTTGCCGTACTCGTGTACAATACTTTGAATGGATAGTTGATTAGCTGATTGATTTGATTGCTGAGTTATTTAGTCAGCATTGTCCAGGTAACGTCATCGCGAAGCCATACAAGTGTCGGCGCTCGCACTGAGCAAAGAGCGACGATCTAAAGGTGACTTGCGCTTCGGGTGCGCTTAAATGCATTATACACATACATATGTCTTTAGGTATTTATATATGTAAGTATGTATGTATGTATGTTGTTGATTTATGAAATGCATGTCGCATGCACCAATTTTGGTTGCACTTACCGCCAAAGCCGAACAAATACTTGTGAAAAAGTAAAAAATTTCCGTTTACTTACATTGCAGCCGGCATAATTTTCGAGAGGGGGCCATAGATCGAACCGATAAGCCCTGCACGACGAAATTGTGCGTATAGGTGTATGCTATAATTTATTAATAAAAAATATAAATACCTATATTTACTTAATGAAAAGTGTATAAATACGAAGTGAAGTTGTTTATGAACTCTTTTTGATCGAAGAAGAGATTGTGTCAGATCAACTGAGTGCACTGTGATTGGGGTGAAAATTTGTGGAGAATTTATGACAGCTCAATGTTTTGAAAAAAAGCCGCTATCATATCAGCTGCTTATATATATGTATGTGTGTAAATGCATATACCTGTGTTTAAGCGTGTATGTGCGCCACTTATTTTCAATTAATTGTTGTTATTTTGTGATTTATGATTATCTTTGCATTCATCCTTATTGAAATATGGCTGAGAACGTTCCGCTCGGTTGTTTAACAATCGTGTGCAAAAAAGGGAATGAGTATAATTTTCAAGGTCGCAAAAGTTCTATTATATTCCACATTCATACATATGTATGTTTCCTTTTGCGCCAACAAGTCAGCCCAAAACTAAATGCTGTTGTTGCTATACCCATCTCCTGCCACCTGTCAAATCTACTACATACATTTGTACGTAATAATTTTCTCACTTCGAGTTTCATTTCCGCTCAAATTTTAAATAAACACAAAATAATGAATGAAATCGTTTGAAATTGAAAATGCAATACCAAAAGCAAGAAAAAATCGCACAAAAATGTAGCGCAGTGAGAAGTGCTCCTATTTCAGCTAGTAGGTTCCAGCTGAGCAGTTCACGCTTATATAATACTAACAGAAACTCATTTTCTAGAAAGCACTCCAAGCTCTACGGGTGGTGTAAGCTGATCATGATACGCTGATCCCACCCGGTAGATATCCCGGTCCCTCAAAACAAAACTTGCGTTGATGAGAACCTACCACGTTTTGGATTTGTTGCACCTGCAATTCATAAATACTCAAAGTCGTGCAATTTGCACTTGGCTATGTGAGGAATATTCCACGCAGCGCAGAATATCGTCCGCGAGTATAATCTGAAAACAACGTCGCCTGATTTTTCTCAAAAATAGTAATAATTGTTGTATACCATATACACCCAGCAACAGGCATCTGGCAAGCGATAGCAGTCAGCAGTTGTGCTCGATTGCATAAAACAGACACGGTCGGGCGTTCAAGTGCAAATACAGACAGTCACTTCCTACACACTGCGCGGTTCCCATTTTAATTTAAAAGGTTTCGGCGTGAAAATTCGATCTTCTTCCTGTGACGAGCCATTATAAGTCAATATGTATGTATATGTACGTATGTTGGGGGCACTATCTATGAATTCATTAGCCATTTAGTAGACAGATATGGACTAACATAAGCACATCGCCGCTACTGCCCCCTCAAGAGTAACGGTACGCAATCGCGTGTGATGTACACATGTCAATGACGAATCGCTTTCGCGTGAACGTGATGAACTGCAAGCGATCAACAATTGCTTTGCCCGCTTGGCAGACGAGTGACTTTTATTCAACATGCTTCCCCTTTCTCGCTCGCCCTCTATCTAATTGTACACTTTCGCTCGCATGCTTTATTGCTATTGCTGCTAATTCATCTTATTATTAATTGACTGAACAAATGTGCTTGTGCTTACCTACATACATACATACTGCTGTATGTATATTGCCACCCAATATAAAGACATATACATTTAAATAAATTGTTGTTGCTGCGGTATGATGATGCAATTTCATGAACAACAAAAACTGAATAAAACGGAAAGTAAAAATCGATTTGTATGTGTGTGCGCATGTATGTATGCACTATCTGTTTGTATGTATGGGCAATGTGATTTGGCACATTTATCGGCTACATGAAATATGCAATGTCTTTGGCTGCCGGCATCGCCTAGCGGCAATTATGACAAGTTCTGCCTACAAATGCACAGTATAGCAAATGTTCTTGTTTACACAATTCAAAGTCAATCAACACGGTTAGATGACACCGCTGACAAGAAAAGTTGCTTCGTTAAAAATTTAAATTTGCTGAAAACTGTTTGTGCCGAAAATTACTAGCCACACGCAGCCACATTTTGTGGCAAGTTCAATTTAGAGTTTTTGCAAAAAATATTTATGAAAATGTCAGGAAATTCGTAATATTAGCAGTTGTCACTAAAGTGCTGGTAGAACACAATTTTCCAAGTGCCAATAATTACACAAGCATTTGCGAATATGCAACAATTTTCTTTTAGATAATTTATGCGTGTAATAAACATACATCAAATACTAAATTCATTATGTCCTTGACTACCCAATGATGTCTCGCGTAGCGCGCCATCAACTGCTCAGCGAAATCATCATTTTCTGCTGATGCCAACTCATTTCCACTTGAGCCATTATTCTCGGCAAACACCTTTATATTTTATTGCATTGCTCATTTAATTGTTATTGCCTAATATTAGTTCACACACATATACATACACAAACACCTATGCACATATGACAGCTGCGAACTCAGCGAAAATTAGAGACACATATTTGAGGCAAGTAACAACAACGTGAGAACTGCGAGAAATTAATAGTTTGAGAAAAATGCTTAATAGCAGGAAAATCGCTGTTAATGTGCACCCAAATTTCAGTTTGATTATATTTTTAATAGCCCGAATAGCCAGAAATAGCTATTAAAGCATTAGCGGCAAATTTCCTATTGTTGTATTTGCGAACGGCAACAACAAATTATGAACAACAATATTTGCGGTGAGTTCAAGCAGTATGCCAACGATGCGGCAAAGTTATTTGAAATATTCAAAAATTCACAAGACTCATTACATGCCCAACCATCCATGTGTGTATTTGTATGTATAGAGCTCTTGTTGCAATCACATGCCGCCGGAATTTTTTTGTGCGCTCTGCCACTTGGCTCTAGTCTAAATTTATTTAATTTTATTTTATTACTGATTTTAATTGTTATCAATTTTGCACGAGTTGGATGTGCATTTGTGTATTTTTGGCTAGCACGCGATATGGGGGCGTGTTGCATGCCGTTTGCAAGCTGCTGACGCTGTGACGTGTTGCAAGTTGTTAATCTGCTGACAATGGGGAGACCAGCTGTCTGTTGTGGCCACACGGTGTTGTTGTAACTTTGTAGCTGTTGTAATGTCGACGTGCCCTTTTGTGGGTGGGTGGGCGTTTCGGTTGCTCGGCGATGCTCGCGCTGTTGCGGTGGCATGCCTTGTAGCTGGGTGGGTGTTTGCCGACGTATTGTTGGTCAAGTGACTGTCAGCACACACCCACTTTTCTTTTTTAAGCAGCACTGCTTCTATAGTCAAACTAAGTGTAGCACATCTGCCCATATGTGTGCATCTGCGAGTGGGTGTATGTGGGTGTGAGTGTGTACGTGCAAATGCAGTTTTGTATGTGGTGGTTCAAGTAAGAGATTGGGTGATTAAAATAAAGTATTTTTAGTTACTCTTGCTTTTTTTGCTTGATTTGTGATTGTGAGTCACACAAAACCACATGCGGCACTGAATTTAGCGCGAACTTTTTAGCTAATATTTCTTATAGCACCTGCTGTCTATGCGGAAGTGTTGACTGCCGATACAAGACAAGTACAGGACCTATTTTGCTATAATTACAGGGCGAAGATCTCTCTCCCTACATAACTTGCGTGGTATATACCCCCTTTAGTAAAACCGATTTGAAAATTAATATTCTTCCTTTCAATTCATACATACATATGTATGTATATATTTCCACTTTACTTGTTTTTGTCAAAAGTGTGCGCCAAACGTTGTTTTTGTTGTTCCCTTCGAAGCAACAGTGACTCATTGTCTCGCCGCTCGTTCTTGCAATTTTTTTAATTTTTTTCTGATCGCTTTTAGTACGCTCACCCCTTGACGGTGGCCGCCCCGCTACAAACGAAAATAGCTTCGCTGCACAAAATATCAGCAATGATTGCTGTCGCGCACAAATTGCATTTACAGACTGCCAAACACACTCGCACACACACACTAGCGCCCTCAAAAATATGTAAACATATGTGTATTTGGCTTAATAAATTCAGCAACAACAACTAGAGCGCATGCATCATTGTTAGCTGCGGCTTTTACTTATTACTTGTGGCATGCCGCATGCGGCTGCAGCCAGTACATGTGCGGCACAAGTCACATGTGACGAGTGGCCGCGGCGGCAGCAAAATCCATTTAAATGTGCCGTACTGTCTGTAAGATCCGTATCAGTTTGGGGAAGCGAAGCAACGCCGCAGCCTCATGCACCCATGCACACATACATGCTTACATAAATATGTATATATATTTGCGTAAGTTGACGTAGGCAGTAAGAAACCGCGCTAAGCTAATAATACTGAGCACTCAAACAAATTCACATTGACAAACCGTTCGCAATCAAAGAGTTTTCATTTTCTGACGAAGCACAAATGAAATGCCGCAACGAATTTGCTGTGGATGCTGCTGCCACAGCTGCCGCCGTTTCTACTTTTGTTATTGTTGTCCTATATTTCAATATGTACATGTATGTACGTATGTAGATGTGTACATGTTTTGGGTGTATATGGCGGAATTTAAATTAAAAAAAAGATCACTACACTTTGATAATTAATGCAGAACAAGAATGTGGCATGATACACAAGTGCAGCACACACGACATGCGCAACCGGCTGACACACAAACAATGCAAAATGCAACAACATGTGGAGAGGAGTGCATCAGTAGTCGCGCCAAAGATTCTTAGACTTAGATGGAAATATCCGTGTCTTACAAATACGCATACATAGAAATAAGTATATGCATGAAATTCCGGTAAGGGGCGCGGTACCTTAAGTGAACCTTCGCCACCTTGGAATTGTGCGCATTTTCGCTTCTCGTCTCTTGCGCCTCGCCAATTGGCACTCTAAATTTTTACATTTCGCCATTAGCATTTGTCATATATACACACATTAACTTTAACTTGGCCATTAAAATTAATATTTCGCACTTGCGCACACATCCTAAACCATACACATGCCACTCCAGTGGTAAGCACACAACGTGTCCCCCTTGGAGCCACCCATCTTTTATAGATATATGTACAAGTATGTACATAAGGCTACGGCTTTTTGTTGCAGTTGTTGCATGCGCCTCCGCAGTTCCCCAGCAGCACAACCTATCCACAGAGTGCGGATGCGAACGATGTAGGTGGCTCACCCGATGACACTAACCACCAACATCCCACTAACTAAGAAACTAAGTAAGTGCCCACAAATGTACATATGTATGAATGTATATACATACGTGTGTAAGTATGTATGTAGGTGTACTAGTCAAACAGCGCAACAAGTAGGCATGTGAGCAAAAATACCAAATGAAAAAACAAAAACAAAGCAAATAAAGTGAAAATCAAAGCAAATATGCCACAACCACACACGCACACGAAGATATGGAGTACATCCATACATACAGCCAGTAGCCGGACTATGCCATCCCACCACTGGCCGCCATCAGCCGCCGACACAGTTGAGCCTGTTAGTTTGTTAGGCAATCAGCTTTCTTAGTTAGAAGCGCACAAGTCATTGAACCACAAGCACTGCAACATGTGGAACGCACCAGCCAGCACAACCGTCAATGCTGTCTGTCGCAACAGCTTAGCTGGCTGGCCAATGTGGAGTTTAGGTGGCGGGCAGGCAGGGCGACTGATTGGTAGTGAATTGCGGGGCATTTATGGCAATTGGATGCCAATTTATGGCGCGGCATGCATACATACATACTAATCGCTGCATTTTTAGAGGAAGACGAGCGAACGCATACGCCGTCCATAGGAATAATAGCAGCGACGAATGGATGGATGGTTGAATACGCGAGTAACTAATAAAAGAAAAAGAGGAGTAAAGCGGCATGCATTTTTCATGGCATTATGGCGGTGAGTCTGTTGCACTGGGAAGTCATGCCACAGTGGCTACTTTCACTTGAAACGGCAGTTAATACTTGTAAATATCAACATAAACTGTGGAGATTTTCAGCCCAATAGAGTGGAGGCTTGCCTGCTAGAATTAAGGGCATAATTTGGGTCATGAGCCACGATAACAATAAAAAGCATGTAATCCAAAGAGCAAATACGTGCGAAATAAAGTTATAAAATTTAAAATTAATTTCTCTCAAGATTATATAGCAGTGTTAGAAGTGTGTCAGAAGCTCTAGTGCGCGCAAACATGAGGCTGTAATATAATTTTACTCAGAATGCAACTCTGAGATGACGAAATGGTAATATCACCATTTAAAATATAAAAACTCGTCAATCCTAATGAACAACTACAAAGCCAAACACGAAATGAGGAGAAAATTTAATAATTATAGTCAACAAAAACACATACGAGTACTAAGCCAAAAAGGAAAAACAACAAAGTCTGTTGCAATTCGACACCTTGTGGGCTTTTAGTGTTTCCTCTGCCCACACATGTGAGGCAGCAAGCGCAAGAAAAAACTGAACTCACTAAACACATAACAAAAACCATACACCAACCAAGACCAAAGGAACCGCGCTGACAGGAGGCTGGAGGATGGAGCGCGAATGTGGGAGCACGGCCTAATGGGTCGCCAAGTACAAGACAAAGAGTAGGCTGACTGCAGTATCGAAAGTCAGGTGTAGCGACGCACAGCCAAATGACGCATGTATGTATGTATATTAGCAGCCATGAGATGACAAACGAGACGCAGAGGGCAGCAAGTCTCTTGAAGGCAGGTAGGCCGACCGCTCGAGAAACGCCAACTTGGAACTAGCTAGGCTCTTGAACCCTTGACTCTGACTTGACTACGTTGGCTGACTAACTGTTTGACTTTGTGGGAAAGATGTCATAAAACGTTTAGCAACTAAATAATACCAAATAATATGGAAACCAATGTAAACGCAAATCGGAAAACCATAATATACTCATAAATGGAAAATGAAACGTCAAACATTGGCAACAAGGAAGCACTAGTTACTAAATTGTGGCCCAAAGTCTAGTCGCTAGACTCATTAATCAATAAGACATTAAACCACCTACCATCATGTGGTGACCAAATTCTGCCTATTGATAGCTAGCGTGCCAAAGTTGCCGAATTTCCGCTGCAATCAGCACAAGAGATCGCGACCTCAAGTCCGCAACTGGCGTTGATCCGTAGCGTTAAACGCTGAAACAGTTGGATCAGCCGTCTCAGGTCTGGCATAGGTGAACAGCGAACAACTCTTAATGATGACGCGTGCTTCACACCTTAGCACAGGTTTGAGTAAGAGTTTAACAGACCCACGATGACGGCAACGACGACGGTAACTGCCGTGTTTGAACAGTTGCACCAGTGGCGTTGCTTGCGAAATTTTAATTGCAATGCACAAAAAGACAACGAAATATTGGAAATCGCATAATCATGTGAGCGTCGAATAGTGTATGTGCCATTGGTGCTGCTGCCGCACATATTGCAAATCAGTTAAGCACATTTTAACACCTCCTCAATTGCAATTGCCGCCTGCCGGACGACCACCGACGACTGTTGAATGGCGGCTGCTTGTCGCCTGTCTAAACATCCGTCCGGTCGATCGGCCAGTAAAGTAGTCATGTGTATGCACACATATGTATACCTCTCGTTAGTTAGTTTGTATGTACGTACCAATAATGGTTTGTTGCCTATCTGTCTGCCCTTCCGGCGCAGTGTGTTTGGGTGTCGATCTGTCTGTCTGCACGACCACTCAAAAGCACGTCTGCATGAATGAATGCTCGTACACGCCGTCGCACACATTTACGGCATGTCTGTATGTAGGTCTGCATTAATGAGCCGAGCGAAGTGCGTGGTAAGACACGGATCGCACCGCCAAATAACAAATCAAAGTCGCAATAAAAACACATCTACTAAAAGTCCAAAATCAATTCATTAATTTAACACCAACAGCCGAAAGCTAAAGCGATAACAACAACAACAAACTTAACAAATGTTCGAAACATGGAGCAAATGCGGCCTAAATATTGAATGAAATCGAAAAGTGCGTAGCCGTAGCTTGGCACTTTAATGCTTGATATATTATTACGGTCCCATATAGACATACGTACAAACGTTAGGTATTTTTGTATGTATATGTTTTTCGTTTTATTGTCTTATATCATTTCATTCATTCAATCTGGTTTGTCCAAACTTAAGCGAACGCATAGTGGGACGAGCAGTTAGTCGGTCGAGCGGTATACACGCACACCCATGTGTTATTTATAATACCTGTATGTATTGCTTGGGCGAGCAATTTCATTGATTGATCCATTCATTCATATACATATGTATGTATATGTATGCATATTAACGAAATTTTAAATTAGCCCACAAAGGAAGTTAACGCCTGAAGAAATCACTTTGCGTTTGTGGAACCTGTTCGCCTACAGACGAAAGCATGAAATACTCTTCTCATGTCAAATTTATCCAGCATCAGGGTAGGAGAGCGTACAACAGAGGACAGCGTATTTGATGAATAGTTATTCCATCAGCAGCGAAAACAGAGAGACTACTAAAAACTGATTTCTCTCAATGAAATTCATTTAATCACAATGGATTTTAACTGCAGTACATTTATTCCAACGATGGTAGTATTATTTATTGTTAAACAGCGGTTACCGTTCATTCGATTCATTGTAATCATGGAAGTCATGTTAGTGACGCCATTCGATGACGCATCCCAAGTGTGCAGCCTCATTTGGAAATCATAGCTGCGAAATGAATTTATAATTGAAATGCGAGCAGATTACAAATTTCTGTTTAACACCCATTTTTCCGCCAATGGCAAGTCGAATCGATGCGGCGGGTGGGTGGTCAGGGTATCCCACGAAAAGGTGCGCACTTCATTGACTTCCTCGGCATCAGCCGAATGAGAACAAAATATTAAGTGACAGCTGTTCTAATTGCGCACAATATCGTGTATACATCTATATGTACATATATAGGTTTACACATATTTTATGTGCCTGAACTGCAACGCCCTGGTTCCTTCGCTTAGGCACAACGCTCTGAGTGTGTGGCTGAATAACGGCTGAAATCTGAAATGTGCGCAAATAGCGAAGTTATGTGAACGAAATCCAATGATCTAAAAACTACTCGGAACGTGAATTTTCACAGAAACCGTAGATTTGTTGGAGATAGGCGAGCGTTCCTACACACACACAACCGACCACACGTTCTTATAAACAAATGTCAGTCTGTCCGAAAAGCCTCTTACGCTCTGAGCTAATCTCCAGTTCATAAATATTTACTAATATACAAACGGATACGTGCTGGTGGAAGGTGGAAACAAAAGAATTCTTCTGTTGAGAAAAACGCAGAATAACGAATCGTGAGGAAAAGAAAAACCTGTGAAAAACTGTCTGTAGGTAGACAAATTGGCACCATTAGGTAGTTATAGAAATAAAGAAAAACATGCGGAAGACGAGAACTGCAAATGGGTAATATTGTGCTTGTCCCACACACGTTTGACCGCCGCCAATACGAACTTCGATAAAATCGGGCACAAAATAATGACTTTCCAAAGCGCCCGCGCACAAACCACACACTATGCAGAAGAACATAAAAATGTGGTGAGTAGCCACAGATCGTACGCCGCGCACCATCACCATGATACACACGCACTTAAAGCCCCGTTTAATCGCCCATTTGGTGGTTCCTATCACCACGCGGGTATATGCGTTGGTCAAGCTCCAGTTGGAACTTTGGAGACAGCGTGGCCACAATCGACATTACGGAAATGAAATTAATAAGTCATTTAATGAACCTGCGGCACCGCAGTGGAACTGTGCGCAGCCGTTGCATCGAAAGCAGAAACAATAACAATAACAAAAAGCAATCACAGCTCTTGGTGAGCATTAGAAAACCTGTCATGTCGACGACTAACTGTCTGTCAAGTCCGACAACAATAAACATACGCGTGTGTACTAGCACATACTATAGTTATGGCTGTCCGTATGGCTGCGTGAGCAGACCCGTATGAGCGACTCCGGTAAGCAGTAATGTATTGTTAGTACGACTTCCCGCTGAGTATGCACAATCATTAGGGAATTCCCAAATATCCGCATGGTGAGCGCTCTTGTGACCTAGCAGTGGCACAGGTCAACTTTGCGACCGTTTTTCAATGAAACGATCTATTGTCCAAATTCAGGACTTCCCGTCTACGTATGTACGTGTGTTCGTTTGTGTACATGCGCATATGTCCGGGCGTGACAGTGTGTTGTGCGCAGGTATTTAGCTCGAAATATGTGCAATCACTGCTTGCGCTAGCATCTGTGTGGCATCAAATGTGGGAAATACCGCAATTATGCGCAAAGCAACAACAAAGAACATAGAATAAAGACGAGCACGGGAATTCCACCAACTGTTTGAAGAAAGGTTGAGCCACCCAGGTACACACACACCGCTGTAGGCATGCATGTGTGTGTTTCGTACTAAAGTATGTCTCGTACTAAAGTATGCCTTCGTTTACTTTGAAGGCTCGACTGTTTTGTGGGCGTTTTGACTTAATGACAAAACTTTCCGATTTTTGGCAGCGGGGAAAACCAACTGGATTTCGGTAAAACACATCGCATGGCTTGAATATTGTGTGCGCTTTTTGTGTAATATAAGTTATGTTGTTGGATAAGCTAAATTTTTTCTAAATATTACTCTTCCTACGATTGATTATAATAATATTTTCGCTAAGAAAAATGTGATCGCTTATCCTATAATTTTATAAACTTAAGAAGATATAATTATGTACTTGTATATAAATAAAGTGGTGTGTTACACTTACCAACTGGTCTATTATTTCGGCGTGTACCCTCCGATTCTTCCAACAAGAGTGGCGCATGCCGTCGGCCACTAACCAGCGACGGCGCTGTGCAAATCAAAATGGCAAATATAATGAATTTGTAAAGAAGCTTGAGTGATGTTGTAGAGACTCCTGCTCTTGGTGTTGCAGTTGTCGATGTTGACGGTGGCGTTGGTCGCGCTAATTTGTCTATAACATCCGCTGTTGCTGCCGATATTGTGGATAATGCTGGAGATGATGCTAGTGCCGATGTCGTCGTTGTGCTTGCTGTGTTTCCTGATTTATACATATCTGTTGCTTTGACCCATGTTTCGCAACTTTTGACACACGTCGTGGATCGGCATGAACTGGATGCACTTGTGTTGCTGATTGCTGTCGTTTGCGACACTTTTGTACTGTTGTTGATGGCCATTTTCATCTGGTTCGCTGAGCTTCTTATACTCTACTTCGATTCTATTGTTTGGCCTCTTGGTTTTACAAAAGAAGTTATTATTTCACACTTAATTTGTTAGCTGCCGATATTACTTCGCAGTTGTGGAGATTGCACTTATCTTTTTACTTCTATTTTCACTAGCACTTCTGCTCGAAACACTTTAGCACTTCACTATATTATTTTTATTTCGAAAATTAATTGCCTTTAAATATACGCAAAAATGATGTAAATATTAGAAAGATATTTGTAGGTGTAAGCTCGCATGAATTTTCGACGGTTGCACTTCTTTCGCTTATTTTAGGACTATGGAACGGAGAGTATTGCAGCGATAATTTACTTCTTCACTTTTAGACGCACTCAGAATGAGCAAGCCTACACGCTTCTTGGCGTTTGCGTTATACTTGGTTGTGACAAATTAAAGCAACAGCCAGAGAAACTAAACCAACTGACTTGTTCTGTTGACAAACAAACGCGCTCGCGTTCTGACACCGACTGACAGAATGACCGCCGGCGGCGAGTGAACTGTGTGTAGTGAGTGGCTGGGTGACTCTGTGACTCTGTAATACACTTCGTTGCGTATCGAGCGCGGATAGCAAGCAGGTTGCGATTGTTTGTTGTTGATGTTGTTTGTTGCGCCGTTTGGTAAGTAGGTGGGTAAGTAGTGCGAAGCGAGCAAACGCTTAGATTAGATAACACCTTTGCTGAATAAAAAAATTATTAATTTTCTACGTTATCTACTTCGCTTTTACTTTATTATTATTTTATTTTTTTGGTCTACGCTTTCGACCTTATTTAGATGGTACTCTTCAGGCTGTGCAGTCGGTCCTTAGCTTGGCGCTTATGAGCTTCTTCCGTCGTTCGTTTATCAATGAATTTCTACAATTTGGATTACCGTGTATTTAGGCGCCGTCGCTATGTTAGCCTTCTCGTTTATAGACGTACAAACAAATCTGGTGCTCGCCGTGTTAGATGCGGTTGAATAGTGCAGTTTGCGTGAAAATTCTATTTCTGAATTTTAATATTTTTAATAAAGTGTTTATCTTGCGCGTATTGTGCCGCCTCTATTGTAGCTGCTTCTTGTGATATTTGCCGTCTAGCCGTCGCTATTTCGACGGTTTGTAATGAAAGAAAATTCGTATTTTGCCCCTTCTGTTTGGCTCGCTTGTTCGCTAACACAGTTTTTTGATTTACACACTTTATTTTTAAATTTTCTCTTTAATTAAACACAATGTATATTGTCGTCACTGCTTGAGGTTTTCCTCGATCGGATATATTCACTTCAGCTACAGTAAAACCGAAATAAACTAAACGTTTATTGATGGAAAAGTGTTGGTGTAACAGTTTACTCAAAAACACGTTTGTCTATGAGCAAAGATAGATTGAATAGTTGACACCCTGATGGCACAGTTTTTGGCTGACAAGCGATTGGTTGTATAAAATGACGATTTTATTGCTAGAACTGTTGTTCCGGTGCCATATATTTGTGCTCTAGTCCAGCCTAGCTATCCCTATTTATGACTTTTTGAGTAAATTACCCACAAGTTTCCTCCAAAAGCCCACGGAGCTCAAGGCCCTTTTGGAATCACGCGATTATTACTTAACAACAAACAACTGCTACGCGGCGGTGTGATAACAGTTTACACTTCACATTTGCTGTTGTGCATGCAAATAATTCGCATAGCTCGCGAAACATTTCAAAAAAATCTGCGACAAGTCAAATGACTTTCAATTAAAATAATGCAACGCGGAATTGTTCGATTTAATAACTTTTAATATGCGGACCGTAATCATCGATTCGATTTGTTTCATTTGATACTGACTCGCGTTATGTTCGTCGTGTGCTCCTTAGCGAACGTTTCGGAAAATAATGTCCACACACGGGATCTGTCGTTGAATAAATAAACCCCTCAGCGAGCGCGCACTAATGGAAAGAAAAAACTTTTTTCATTCACTTAGTCTTTACAGTTGCTATTACCGTCGCTGCTGCTTGGCTTAGTTGTCTGGCGGCTGGCTGTTTGGTCGCTCAAAGCGGTCGTTCGGTCGGTGTGTGCCCACTCTGCTCAAAAGCAAGCAAGATATTAAGATACTACGAATGGGTATGGCATACACAAACACAGATACCGTGAGATACACGATGTTGCGCTATTTCTGCTCTTTCGCGCCGCTCTGTTCGGCTATGCTCTGCGCCGTGCAGGGCTGTTCACTATTGTACATTTATCTTAAAGCGCTGAGCTGTAGCTGCCGACGACTTAACCAAAAGAGCTAATTTGGCTGTTATTGCAATCAATTCTTGGGTTTGAATACGTCTGTATTCGTTTCGTTTGCCGGTGTTGTTGTGTTTGTAGTGGCCACTGCCGAATGCAACCACTTCCTATGCCAGAGAGTGGCGTCGACGTCGACTAAATACACGTCGTCGTCAGCGACTAACGTCCGTTGCAGCGCGCTTGGTTGTCAACAACAATATGATCGTGTTGCTGAAGCCAACGGCCACGAGCACCGTAGATAACCGAAGTGTTGGCGCTCGTGCTGGCTATGCTCACGCTCCCATTTACATTCGCGTTCGCTTTAGTCATCGCGCAAACCAACAAATCTACAAGCAAATGTGGCGAATGAGAAACCAGAAACGATCCAATAATAAATGCTGATTGCAGTGTTGCCAACGAGCAAGTTAAAATTCTCAACATTTGTATGTACATTCGCGAAAGAAGGAGAAATGTTTTTAGTTCTTGGAGATTTGCCTGAATGTGAAAATTACTGAAATATCGCTTCAATTCTTTTAAATATTAAGTCTATATTGAGGTTATGATAGGCGCTTTTCACATATATACATATTTTTCATATTTTCAGGTTTAGTTTCAACTTAAAAATAAAATAACAAAAATCCTAATTTTTAAGATTGGAGACGAAATAAAAAATTGCATTAATGTAATCGAATTATTCCGAACTGCATCTTCAAAACGAAAAATACAGCTTGTAGGAACTCAACTGCAAAATACTATCAATCTTACGTTACATTACTCTATCTACACTCTCTCTCTCTCTCTCTTACAATCGATCTCTGTTAACTCACAGACCCACGGAATTTTGTAATGGCCAAGAGCGTGTCCGCGCACACCCCGACGTCAACGCCGCTGCCACAGTCAACCTCGCAGTTCAAACAAAAGTAATTGAAATGTTTGTCAACATTCTATACTTCAGCAACATGTTGCTAATATGTTCATTTCATACACTATGGTTGATTTCATTTTTATTTTGAGATCATTTTTGTTTTTGATTATAATTCTTTTTAATCTAGTATTTTATCATAAGACTCCAAGTGCGAACTCGGAATTAACTATAATTGCAATTTAGAAATAAAGATTTTTTAAGCGAGAGCTAACTAAAATTTGAACTGTCGATCAAAAATGTTGAATTGTTACAAAGTAAGTTCTTTCAAACTCTTACTATTTTTTCTGGTCATATTTTTTTCAGTAAAAAGATGAGGAAAATTCTTACGTGAATTTTTTAAAAGAATTTATTTTTTAATTAAACTCTTATACGAATATAAAACTATAAAGTAATTAACAAATATTTTACATATTTATGCTCAATAAAAATTATAGTTTATGAAATTTAATGCAAATTTGTTTGAGAAAAAAATCTTGACTTGAAGTTTTTTCAATTAATAGAAATACATATAGTAACTACCTTTGATAGATACCAGAGCTGTTTGATATCTATTATGTTTTATATTCATTAACATGGCATAAATACATATATTTTACGAGAACCATATTGACGGGGGTAGTATGTATTTACAGACTTAAACCAGGGTATATGAAATAATGATTATATGAATTGCTTGAGAATGACTTTACTATGAAATTGATGAAATAAATTCAATTTAGTTAAACGAGTGCAATACACTAATAAGCGTATTTACATACATATTTTGATATCATTACATTACACAGCTCGCATAAGAATCTCGCAAGCCTTGCTTATGATAGACAACATCATTATCGAGTTACGCACTGTAATAGCTAACATCATTATTGCCACTTTTACAATCATAAATTCATGCACACATGTGTATTAATGTATGCATGCATGTGTGTATGTCAGTCCGTACATCAGGATTCAATCCGCTCCGCTGTTTGCCATCAAAATCCAACGACAGCGAAAACCACGACGACAGTTTTTAATTGCACCACCAATTAATTTGCATGTAAACACAAATTGATCACAGCAACAGCAGCTGAAAGAAGTCGGGGAGCAACAGAGAGCAACAGTCGCGACGTGCTGGCGAATAGCAGCAGCAGCAATAATAATAAGAGCATAGTGTAATATGCAAACTACAAAAACAACATAACTACAAACACACACACACACGCGTACTCACTTACTCACACCCGATGTGCGCGTTAATCGGGTGGCAACAATGCAACACCAGCAACAAATGTGCAACAGCAGCGTGCACCTCGCCCACTGTTATCTTTGTGCATACATACATACAAACATATGTATTTACAATTGTTGCTGGTCTTATGGACGCTTTTTGACTTATGTGCGCCTTTGCAACACATCGCTTGTTGGTGCAGCAATTATGTGCATGGATACGGGTGTTGTACCCACCAACTGATTGCCGACTATGCGCAAATTGTGGCACGTACCCGACCCGTTGTCGCTGTCCAACAGACATGAAGTTAATGCCACTTGCAGTGGCGTAACGCTGTTGCATGTTGTCAATTGACTAATTTGCCACAAAGGACCGAGTTCCCGGCGCGAATGCAAGAAGACGCGAAAACTGAAGCAAATTGCATAAGTCTTTGAAGATTTTCACGATGCTCAAGATGCTGCTGGCTCGAGTGATGGCAGTGGTGCTGGCGCTATTGTGTCATACATACATATATTTGTATGCCGCCGTGAATACTGTTGCCGATCGCAGTATTGGTGGCGAAGATGGTGATAGAAGCGATAGATAAGCGGCCGTTCTTTGCAAAGGACACTTTATTGGTGCTTGGTGCATTTCTTCTTCTATTTATTTTTAATGTATGAGAAAACCATGGAACTAATTTTTGTTGGATAACAACCACTCAAAGGTGGTTTAAAGAGGTCTCAACCTCATTATTGCTAATATTTCCAAGGTTTTTCACTTGTCAGTAAAATGTGTACTCTAAATTTAAAATAACATTAAATTCGCAAGATATAATATCCCGAATTGTTGTATGCTTTCGTAGTTAGACTACAGGATAATGTGGTCACAGGGAACCAGTCTTTAACTTATTATTTTGTTGTTATTTGCTTCCGGTTAAAGGCGTTTTCTATAAGCAACTGTCGATCCTCTAAAAAGTAAAATAAATACTCGCCGTCGTGTTCTGTAAGCATTCATAAAGAAGCAGTTTCATAATAGCCTTGACAGACGGCAGCGTTAATCCGGATTAACTGCGCAGACGGCAGCTTTGCGAGTTTGAAACTCTGGTAAACAGCTGATTGCCATTTTTACAACATTTTCAATGAAAATGGATAGAAAATAAACATTGGGGTTGTTAGCCGACCAAGTGTTGCAAAACCATTTTTTTACAAAATATTTCTTTTGTTTCTTCTTATTTTATTATTGGAAATTTGAAAAACAGCTGTCAGTGTTGCTTGTTTTTCATTCACAATAGATTAAAATTGGCCATTTTAACAATCTTGCCAACGAAAATGTAGTTAACTCTCTAAAATTTTGAGGATTAAATGGGAGTTAGCAACGAAGTTATCTTCGCTAACTATTTAATTAATCCGGATTAATGCGAATTAATGCAGTTAGTCCGGATTAACGCTGCCAAATAGTTTAAGAAGGTTTTAAGAAAATTCCTCTACTAAAGTATAAGTTTTAAAGTCGTAACAGTCAAAATAAATCAAACACTAACAAGCAATTCTTTGAATAAAACCCCTTCAATCAACAATTCTGCTTACAACGAAACAGCGCCCGTTTCGCAATTTGAAATATTTTCTCGATTACGGTATATCCCAAAATAGAAATTTTACGATACCTGCCCCAGTATGCGGGTATCCGCCCGACGAGAACTCGACCATATACGAATAAAATGTCATTTTCAAATCACGACCTATTTGAGAAATCAATTTCTCCTACAACCACACCCTGCTACCACCCCTTAAACAAGAAATGGCAGATTATAACAACAAATGTTAGCAAAGCATAAAATTAATAAGTTAGCAAATTAAAAATGAACACGATTTCGCGTGATGTGTGAGATTTGTTCAATTTGTTCGATTTTGCATAGCCATTGATCATACCAGCTCCACTCGCAGCTATAAACACGCTCGTATAATGATATATGTATTTGTTATGCATTTCATCACATATCAAGGCAATTTATTGTGTCTACTTCGACCAAGAACTGTCCATCAAATGATCGGCCAGCGTGTCCAATGGGTCTCTCATGTAGGCGCAAATGATACCGAAGGCTATTCGAATGCTTTTTATGTACTCTATGTGTAGAATGATTGTATAAAACACTATACATCATTAAAGGTCTTTAATAACCTAATTTTATCCTTTAGAGTCTAACATGAAGAAGATCAAATTATAACCAGGAGATCGTTAAACACTTTTGGAGTAAATACAGGATGGTGAGATGGAAACATTTAAGCATTTCCTCCGGAATTTACAGGCTTTCGGCAAACCAGCAGAGATAGTCGAAACTGATATAAGGCTCAAAGTGCTTTTTCGATTTCTGAGGGTCTTTATGATCAGTATATTTAGTAACAGTTTTAGGTATTACAACAGGCCGATGTTCTAAGATATTCAAGTCGCTTTAACCGTTTGTAGCATTGCATCTAAAATTGCTTAGTAAGTGGAGCGATGTAATCGTGCATAAGGAATATTAAA
Source organism: Bactrocera dorsalis (assembly GCF_023373825.1). Classification (NCBI taxonomy): domain Eukaryota; kingdom Metazoa; phylum Arthropoda; class Insecta; order Diptera; family Tephritidae; genus Bactrocera; species Bactrocera dorsalis. Next base: position 114,429 of record NW_026038066.1, read on the forward strand.
ATCTAATAAATCGTTCATAAAGCCTTAGTTATCGCTTCGTTTCTAACAGATTGACAGTTTTAATTGATCACCTCTTTCAACAATCTGATTGGAATATTTAAAGTGTCCTCAAGCGGAGGTAAGACCACCCCCACCAACTGCAGCCGCTCAATATATTGAGCGTACAATTTGAATTTTCACGATCAACTTAACGCTTGCTTAAGTGTTTTATTAGGTTTACATAAACTTTGAAAATAAAACAAAGGCTAAAATAAAATTGTTATTAGATTTATTTATCGGAAACATTAATGATTTACAATTTGCATAACATTTGTTTTGCCACAAGTAGGAATGCCTAAGTAAATACCCACAACTCGTGCCACCCTGCCAGTTGGCACCCTCGCACCGAGACTCCACCCGCATCAACAGCAGCGGTGAACGCTTTCCTATCCATCGACTAACTGGTCGTTTGCATGGCCGGTTGATTAACTGACCGTTACGACTGCGGCGACGGCTGCTGTTTTTGCCACCGGCGCTGGTCACTGGGCCGGTGACGCTCTGACTTGAGGAAGTATGAAGTCATTTTTATTTTCAGCACTATATACGTCGCTACCCCGAGTTCCATGTGGAATTGGAATCAAATGAAATTTATGCACATATCTTCAGGGCGTACACGAGCTACTCACACACGACTACAACGGTACATATACACATGTAGATATGTATGTACTTTCATGCTTAGGACTGCTCGAGTAGTCAACTATTCGACTACAAAATAAATATATACATACATATGTACGAACACTTGTTGCTGCTACTGTCTTACAAAGTAGAATTTCTGCTCTCCACTTACAGCAAAATCGAAAGCTGTGACTTGATTATTGCTTTTGTTGTTGTTGCATTTTTAATTACTGTTTGTTATTGAACATATCGAATGATATATGGAGTGCAATTGATGAATGAATGTGAATGCAAATACGAGACTACCAATGAATTTGTATTAGAAGCGCAAATCACACATACAAACATAAATTTATATCTGCCGATACGATCTGGGCGGCACGTTCAGAGATTCTACTCTTCAGTTATTTCTCCGAGTATTCATAGTATATTCATGGAAAATCACATTGGGAAGCCCACTGGCCCTCGACTTCGGCGAAATCTGGTTTTAGTTCTCACTACAGACAAGATCGTAAAATACTGGGTAGTCGAAAAAGTCTTTTCGTGTTTTGTCAATAGATGTCGTTGCAGTCGTATATCACATTGTGTCATACCATATAGTGTTGGAAAGGTGAGAACTTAAGCTCCATTTAACCAAAAAAAAATTAAAATTTCCGGGAAGTTGAAAAAAATGTACAGCTATACAAAAATGAGTGAACATAATGAACAAATTCGCTATATTTTGAAATTTTTGTATAAAAAAGGGAATAATGCCATGCAAGCCACCAATGAAATTTGTGAAGTTTATGGAGACGTTGCTGACTCAGTTCGTGTAGCACCACAATGGTACGCTCGCTTCCGTTCTGGAAATTTCCATGGGAAAGATGCACCTCGCTCTGGTCGACCTCTACTTGGAAAAGTCGATGAAATTATGGAATAGATTGACCAGAACCGCCACATAAGCAGCCATGATAATCTAAAAAAACGTCCAGAACTGATCAACAGAAAGGGCTTACATCAGGACAACGCTGATCATACAGATCTTTGATGACTCGGCAAAAACTGGGAGAGCTTGGCTGGGAAGTTTTGATGCATGCACCATATAGCCCTTACCTTGCATCATCGGACTTAAAGGAGTAAAGTTTGCTTGAAGAGAAACCTGTGAAAATTACTTGTCGCAGTTTTTCGCCGAGAAACCAGAAAAGTTTTTCACCGATGGAATAATATCTCTAGCGGAAAAAATGGCAAAAAGTGATCGACCAAAATGGCACATATTTGGTTCATTAAAGTTCATTATAAAAATAAAAAAATAAGTTGAAGTTTGATTAGAAATACGAAAAGACTACCCAATACTATGTGTATAAGTAGTACATAGATCCCGAACTAGTTTTAAAAGTTCGAAATAAAAATATAACCTTCCAGCAAACTTCAAGTTTCATGAATTTGATATGCACTGCTTCGCCGTCACTTTCTTGGCAAGGTTTAAAAATATATTTAACCCGACCACAACGAATACCACTTAGAAATAACTGAAGAAGTGTGAACATCGAAGCAAAACTTAATACAGATATGTATGTGGAGATTAACCCTTATTTTCCTTAGTGTTTATAATGATCTCCATTTAATTTCAGCATACATATCGATTGAATTTTAGGCGTTTTTATAAAATTAGTCACTTTTGTCTACAAAATATGTAAGACGAGAACAATTATAAAATTGCCACTACAAAGTCGCACTAAATTCTATTAGTAAAAGAGGTTTCGCTAGAGATATGACTACACACATTCATACATATGTATAATGAATATAAATACGACTTACGCCCCTTTCTGAATTACTCTACCTCAACTTCATACATAAAATAACGTTTTCCGTCTCTAAATAGATGAAGATTAGTCCAAAGTGTGAATTACTATCATCAAATCCGCCAATTTATAGCTGCTTATGAGAATGTGTATTGCGAAAGCGAATTACAACTTATGGGGCACGTCACAGAATTCGTAATGATGTGGGAAATATGATCGCATCAACAATTAACTGAAAAGCCATAATATAGAGAACGATAGCAATCTCAACAAACTGATTATTTCAGAGTGCCCATACATACATACATACAAGTACATACACATACACACATATGTATGTAAATATATACATAAATAAATACGCGGTTCGCCTGACCGACGACAATGCTGATCGCCGCCAAAGCTTCTGCCGTTGCACTTTCAATATTTCATTTGCCGACTCTTCAATGACAATGTAACCACAAGAGACTACATTCAATCGACGATCGCCAATGACTAGCTGTTGCTGCCGCGTGCGGCTGTGTGAACGCTGACAATGTTTAAATTGATTACGGTTCGGTTGTAAGCTCGACTATGTTGCTAAGCCCGATAAAACTCCAATCAACGCATCAGACGAGTATTCATAAGAAATATGTATGCATGTGTATGCATGTGTGCGTGTATTAAAATCCGCAGCATCATAAATAAATATCAACAATAGTTGCTAATGAATATCTTCAGATTCGGATAAAATGTAACACTTGGAATGCCGCCCACACAGCTCTGAATTATTGCCTATTGACATCCTTATATCTTTCGTTCTGCAGTTATACATACATATGTATGTATATGTGTTTGTATTGAGTTTGACATCATCGCTGATGTGTGTTGGCTGTGGCTGCCAAAGCCGCTATCGGTGTCATATTTTCATTTACTTTGTGGTAACAATTCTGCTTTTAAGTTGATTGATAAATTTATCTGCTAATTGCAACAAGGGGTTAGATGCTAGCGATTGCGAAAGAAATAGGTGAAAGTAGTATTTACAGTAACTTTTTGTTTTGCGTATCCGTCGTTGAAACCTTTTGCACCTCCCTCTTTTCTATATCACATATTATTTAATTAAAATGCTTTTATTGTGCTTTCGCCATTATTTCTTAGTTTTTTCTTTGCTTGCTACTCAATTAATACACAGCAATAAGAACACATAGTACATACATATCCACATGCCATACACAAATGCATAACACATTCAAAGTGAAATTCGAGCTAACCATTGACATCTCCCTGACTTGACGTTGATTTCCCCTGGTTTTCCTTGGATTAAGTGATTTGTGCGAGTATAAGCGGTGCAACTGTTTACCAGATAAATAATTCAAGTAGCTTAATATAATAAACATGCGTGTATACACATATATGTATGTTCATGCAATATAGTATGTACATCATATATACGCATACATACATACCTACATACATACATATGTAATTTCACACTCGTTTGTACGTATTTTGCAATGCAGTAAAACACAATAATTAGCGCAGGTGCTAGCAGTGTGACAGCGATACAAATGATTGTAAGTCATTGATGACATTTGAGATATGTGTTTCTATATACATATACATATATATGTATATATAACATAAGTGTATGTCTATCTATTCAGGTATTCAATGGCTTGGTAACTACACTGTACTTTAAAATCATCATAATTGCTCTCTTCCATTCACTAAAGCCGAGACAAATGACGTATCAAACAAACAACTGGTTTAAATCAAATAGGCTGCCAAAATTGGATAGAGACAATAGAAAATATTGGTTTAAAATATGATAATGATAAAATGCAATACCAGAGGAAGATTCCTAAGATTAGCCCAATTGCCAGCAAAATAAACGTATTTGAAATGAACCTGATCATCTACATATACTCAACTCGGCAGTTCTCCACAATAATATTAGTTGGGAAAAGTCAAAAATGTTTAGCGGTGGATGGAATAAACAGGCTGGCACAAATGAAAAAGGCTCACTTAATAAATTATAAAAAAAAGCAGAAAAGAAACATAACGCTTAAAAAATTGATGATCGAAGACAGTCAAGCATTCTTTCATTGATAATAAGTTGAAAAGGTGGCTCAAAAGCGATATTGTAAATATAATAAATATTTTTAGATAACTGTTTAAATAAAAAAATATTGCGAAAATTCTTTGAATGCTTGATCAAAATCTCATGCGATAATATTACTTTATATTTGAAGTGACTAACTAAGCAATGGGAATAAATTTTCGCCAGCAAACGCCTTATCAGCTACCTTTATGGAATACAATGCGCTCATACGATTAACGGTATGCATGTGTGTATATGGGTTTAATTGCCTTTCGAGCAAATTTATAAATAGAACAATTCTCTCTTTAACTAACTATTTCTAAAGTAAACAGAAGTAAGTGTCAAAGTGTGGTCGTGCGAATAATATAAGTATGTACATATGGTACATACAAACATGCATACGCACATGTACATAATATTTATTTGTAAAGGTGTTTATCTTAGTTCCAGCTCCAGCTCTCCTGTTTTTGGCAGCAAGTTATGACTGGTATTCCGATTTAAAAATTACTCCGAAATGCAACAAACGCACAAACTTGAGCGTTTTCCAATTTTCATTGTTTATACCATGTCATTCGCAGTTTTAAAGTCTGCCTTGTAACAAACTTTTTCTGGTCTTAGTTTGCTTTGGTACAACGTAGAGTTAATTGGTAACACTAATTGTCAACTGTTGTTCCGGCAACAAGCCACGGTGAAGACATATTGCAGCAACAGCAACAAAGCAATATTGAAAACGGTTTTATAGGCGGAATGTTGAACATAAATTCATGTACTCTCATTCCTTCTTTTGGATACACACACATACTTACATATATGAATTGGTACATGGCACTGGTGATTAGAGTATGCTATGGGAGGTAAAGAGGTTAACAAGTTAACAGTGCAATTGAATATGTACTAGAGTACCTGAATAAAATAAGCCTACAGGTATCTTGTAGTTTTTTCTTGTATGATTCATGAGAAATAAGTTTTGGCAGGGCGGTACCGACAATGATAAAGTTTTTTCAATTTAAATGTTCATACTAATAACAGAATGTGCACGAAAAACAACTATCCAATTGATCCATTTCGAGGTTCCCTACTTTTTTGAAGAAAAAATACAGAAAATTTAAATATAATAGAGAACGTCTATTATAATTTGAAAGAACATTCTTTGGCATTTATTTTTTGAAGATTATCTCTTTCAAATATTGGCCGGGTCTACGTCTCAGATGGTCCATCCGTTGGCGAAAGACACACGCGTAATGTTTTGCTTCAAGGCCTAAATCGATCTCATTGATTGACTGATGCGATGTGCGGGATCGGCGGCAATTTTGTTTGTTTACATACCCATTGAGCCAGGAATGGATCTCATCGCTGAACAAACAAAAGCCCATAGAGCGAAGCGATATCGCTTGGGAAGGTCGAGCTTCAGTTCTTACACAATACTGAACAAAACACGACTCACTCGGGATCTGTCAAAGAAATTCTATTGAAATAAGTACCTCTAATTTGATGACCAGTTAGCAAGCAAACTGTCTTCGATGCGCCTAGCCACAAATCGGTCAACTAACAGGCACACATACTATCGACTGGTATACTCGTAATAATGTAATCAAATAGGGATGAAATTGCAGGATATTATTCCTTTATAATGACATATTTTTGGAACCTCATATGTAAACTTTTTTAATACAAATGATTAAAATAGAATATAAATTTTATGAGCAAAATAAACTGTATTCCAAGTTTCATTTCATTCATTCTCATAGTAGTAAATGCAGTTCAATTAAGCGCAGGGAAGTGTGGATTTTACCAAATCTTGCGGATTTTGTGCACTGAATTAAAGTATCAATAGCATTTCTACTAGGTTGTCGTCATACATTTTTTATCAGTTGTAGCTGTGTAGATATTATGGTAGGACGTCGTGTGGATGATAATTTTGGTGCAAGGAAAGCCATCACATAAAGCAAAAACCAAAAAATTTTAAGTAAAGTAAATAGTATCCAACGGTTGAAGTCATTCTCTGACATACTTAAAATTCTAAATACCACATAATAAATTGTAAATTTTAAATCGAAAACAAAAGCACCGAAAACTCTTACAATACTTGTAATTAAGTGGTATGTTAAACAAACAAGTGCAAAGTGACGCAAGGTTGGTGGATGAATATTGTGAATATTGGGGACTAGTCCGACAACTGGACTTTTACGTTTGTTTGTCAGTGTTAATGCGTTTATATGAATGCATGTATACGCAAAGGAATGCATGCGCATTCGCTCTTATGTATATGCGTTTGTTTTGCTTTTTCTCTTTATTTTTGAACGTGTTATGTTGATACTTTTGTGGGAATGCACGATAAGAGCTCACATTATTCTTGTCATCGCCCCCTTATTGCAAGCGGCGATCGACGACGCATTGTTGTTACGACCACTTGCGAGGTAACGAGTTGACAAGCTGGCATTGCGGCGCTTTGCTGGCCCATTGAGCAAGTCAAACTAAATAGTAGAAATCGAATGAGTATGGTGATATATGGACATAAATGAGTGTTTAGATATTTATAAATACATGCCCATATGTACATATGTAAGTGCACAACAAGCAGTAAGTATTTAAGTAGTTGCCTAAGACCGCATTATTTTATATTCCTTAAAATAAATTCTACACTAAAGACATGAAACATACTTTTACAACTGAGAATTTATGTTTGTCTCTTTGTATTTCTGTGGCGCAGCGGGAATTGCGTTGAGTCGTATAAATACTCCAGTATTGATATGATAACGTAAACTGGGTCATACAAGGTTGACTAACAACAGAAGTGAGGAAAATGTTGTTTGCAAGCGGTAGATATCAAATTTATGGATTCATAAAATATAACATGTTTTGTAAAATAGTAGCAAATATTTCCTTTCGATGGCGCAAAAATTTTAACAATATTGACACCAGTTAGATTGGTTATATCAAATAAAATCCGAAGTAAAACATGCAATTAGTTCGAATTTGCATACGAAATGCATCAAAATATATATAATCGTTATTGATATATATGTACATATATTTCTTCCAAAGATACAGACACCAGTTTTATAAAAAAATGGGAAGATAATGCCCAATCTAATCGCCACTTTCGTTCTAAATGAATCAGTTTCTGCTCATAGTGGCTAACAATTTTTCAGTTTCGACTCCTTCTTAGCCTTCAACATTACTCTGAACAAAATAAATTTAATAAATAATCCCAACTAAATTTTTGCTATGATCTGTTCGTTTCTGAAAAAATTGCAAAAATTCAGTTCAGATAGTATATATGGTATTGTATATTATTAATAACTATCTATAAGTATAATAGTTTTATTTATTTATTTTATTTTTTTATAATTTTTCAGCTTTTTTGGAACGTACGTATGTAGTTGTGAAAAAACTTTTGAGGTTAGAACATTTTGGTAAACTGATTTAAATTCTATATCATAGTATGTTGTTGAAAATGTCACCTACAAAATTTTATCTTATAATTGTAGTTAGAATAACATGCATCCAAAATTGTTTAAAAATAGCTTTAACACCTTCACATTAGACCGTAGGAAATTCTTAAGCTTGAAAGTCATAATTTTTTTTCGGTGGTGGAAAACGCTTTTTGTGTTTTGTGGAAGTTTGACAAAGCATATGTATGTATAAATAAAGCGGTATTCATATTGTACATAAAAACCAAACCTTTTATACAAATCTATAATTAACTTCTCTAACAATTTATTTGGAATATTCAGATAAGGAAACGATTAGTCTCATATACAATAAAGAGTAATAAAATAATGAAAAATACACTCACAGTTTACTATTTACATAGCATTGGTGAAAATTTGTAAATCACACTATATCATATTAACTATGATTATTATTTTTGGGAAGGGTCGTTTTGTTTGCGCAAACTCGAAAATAGTCTTAATTTTTTTGATAGGATAAAATTAGCTTTAAGGAGCACACCTATCGTGAAATTATTTTTTTTTGTGTTTTTGCGCATTTTGTTAGTTTATTCTTTTAAAATAACATATTAAAATCGATATCTCTAATATTTTTTGAGTTACAACCTTCTAAAATGTAGCCACTTAGTTCAACCGGCTTAATCATTTTATCCTTAAGTTCGTTTTTCTCTCAACCGCATTTTTTGAATTTGCTGCAGTGATAACTCGAAAACAAATGATCAGATTATCACGAAATTTGACTGTGCCATTTCTATCTAATTCTTCATATGATGACCTATCGAATTTCGGCTGCTCGAAAACGACCAAAATACATATGTGTAAAAATAACTTTTTTGAAATGAAGGCACTTTATTAATTTTTCATTTTGTTGTTGATTGTACCGAGAATATTTTCTAATCAAACGAGACTTTTTTAGTTTAAGCTTTTAGGTTTTATTCACGGAGAAGGCGGGTAATAATTCCAGCATTGGAGGATCTTTTTTAGCGCCGTCGGAGATTTTGTATAAGTATTCATATTTTTTTCAAAAATTTCACTGTGTATACCTGAAATATGTATAAATATACCCTAAAAAATTGCAAACAATCGATACAAAAATTTTTATTGTAAATTCTCAAAAATCGACATTTCTTTTGGCTGTCACTCTAGGTGAAAAATGAAATTGAAAATAAAAATGAAAGTTATGATGTTTCTATGAATGGAAGCGAAATACGACCAAAATAAAAAAATTTCTATTCGGATATAATATTCCATATGCTTGCGAAGATCATGAAACCCATTCGCCAAACATCGCTGAAAGGATATAGGTCATGGACAAGTAAGTTGTTTCAATTAATTCTATGAATACCACATTTATATATGTTTGTCATCCCATTGAGCGCTAACTTCACCCGCTTATAGTAAGCTGATCAATTGTCTAAAAAAACGTGAGACTGGAATTATTGCTTTTCCAAAGTAATTGCAGCAATTTGTCTTGACATTTGCTGTGAATATATCCCACGCGTCATACCCACATACTAATGAATGTGTGTATATAAGTGCATTTATATTTTTTTATTTGACTTTCGACTTACCTATCTCTTAACGTACTACATACATATGTACTTGTATATTCATATGCATTTAGAGTTCATCCATAAAATGTGCTACATAACGTAATGCGTAAAGGTGTATGTTTGCCATATGTCTCGTAAGCCTACAAAATTCTCCGATATACAATATCAATATTGACTCAAATTATTGCGAATAAACAAACACTTATACATATGTAAGTGTGTGTACTTGGATATGCCGCAAATATTGTCACATGGAAGGCTTAGGTAAATAAACTGCAAATAAATAAATTATGGCAATTGAACTCATTCAGCCGTTGAAGGTAGAAGAAAGGGTGTTATTTGCTCAGTTTTAAAAAGACAAATGTATCTGAATAAATGTGTGCGATATCGAGTCCATTCGCACTGTTTATGTACCTATTTATACATATGTATTTAGGCATTTTGGAATTTGGCTCACTCCAGAACCATAGCGAAAATATTAAATATTCCAAAGCATATCTGTATATGTGTTACGTAATTTTCTCACTGTTCTTATTGTAAATTAGGTCCTCATGGCCTCTTTACAATTAAATCTTTTCGCCTAATTTGCGGAGATAGGCATTTGATAGTAAATGTGGACGACTGAATTCATTTAAAAACTTTCCTCAGCCACTCTGATTACACGGACTAACTGGTAATCAACGCGGGAGCACAAGTTAATACAAATTTTTGTAATTACATGAGAAATTTTTGTTCACTTGGTAACCCCATAGCATACACCCCCACCTGCTTTTACATTTCGTACAAATTAGAGGGAGTTCACTAAGGTCCAGATTTAATGGAATGAGTTGGTAGTTCAGAACCATTACTCAAAAATAAATATTATGCTGCTGAGCAACATTCTGAAAAAGGTCTTACAGAGAATGTTCCGACTGATATGAGATATAGCAATAAAATCGTCATTTAAACACCAATGTATACGTATAATCCTAAATCGCTACATTATTGCAGAATCATGAAATCGACTCCCGGAGCGTATACGTAATTAACTGGCTCAGCAAGTCAACAGCAGCGCTGAGTCGGAGGCTTATTTTATACTAATACTCCTGCAGTACATTCAATACGAACCTTAAACGTTGCTGCCGAAATGGAAATATCTTAAGTAACAGCGTCGTATTTATTAATAATATTATTTTAATTTTTGTTTTATAAATTTTTCGTACTCTAATTCAATCAGACTTATTAATATTAATAATTGGCTCTCACAACGCATGAAAACTACGTTGCATTAATTTTGATAGCTCAAGGGATGCATCACTATGCGGGTAGAAGCCGAGGTAGTACCACTTTGCGTTGATGCGATTCGAGAGCTCTTTGTTGTTGATCTAGCGTTTTATACTTTCTGCGTTTATTCGCTTGCGGACGCAATCGAATTCTGCTCGTATTAGCAATGCAATTGACACTCTGACTGCAATTGTTGTTATAGTTATAGTTGTAGTTGTTGTTGTTTTCGTTTTCGAATTCGTGATTGTTGTCGCTGTTTCTGTTTGCTTTGTATAAATCGCGCGCGCGCATTTTCCACACACACTGTGCCGCAGACAACAACTAAACCGTCGACGTCACCGACGCCGTCGCAACCGCCTGCGCCGGTGATTATTCTTCACTTCGTATATTTCGTTTCGATTCGGATATTCGCTTGTTGCCAATTGCGCTTTCGCGTTTCTTTCCACTTGCACTGTTATGGCTCTTTCACTGTGTTTTGCAATTATTGTCTCACAAATGCCTTTAAAACCTTTGCTCTTTGATATCACTCGCAGCGCCGCGTTGCACTTTGACTACGCGTGTGATTAAAATCGCAATGCGCACACCCTCGTAGACGAGGAATTTAAAGCGCACGCAAACACTTGACAACAATTAGCAAAGGTCAGATGTTCGGAGACGCGTAATTTGTAAGGTCGTTGATTCGCGCCCGAAAACACGGTGGATAAGTTATTTCGCACTTAGAATTAATAAGCGAAAAGACACAGCGGGAAATTAGCGCACTCACGGCACCACTAACGTTGGTAAGCACGATCTTGGACAAACTGAAGTTGCGGTGAGACACAATTGTCAGCAAGCTAGGCGGACGGGCAGCTAGCCAGCCAACCAGCCTGCCAACCGACCGTTCTGCTGTCCGGCTGAGATGTTCGCGCAGCTCAGTAAAGCGTCCGTCATAGTACGCGTGCGATCGCTCGCGTGTGGTACGCGCTCCGCCGCACCGTATGCTCACCAACACACTTGTCCACCAATTGTTGTCGTATTTCATTTCATATCTTCTCGCTTGAGCGGCGCCAACACAAAGCAATAAGACAAATATAAATGTATATACATATATTTGTATGTTTGTAGTAGCCCCATTGAATACTATCGTCAGCAACGACAACTCTCAGAGCAGCAGAATAAAAACCTTAACTACGTGGGTATATATAATATATAGTTATTCACTTAGGAAAATACGTATAAATATTGTATGAATACGCCGCGATGTCATTGTTAGAAGGAACAGTGGCAACGCTTCGCAAAAAGCTCATCGAACTCTCATGCCGCGGCGCGCACAGCACCGTATCTCTTCACATATTTGATTTTAGTAGTACGCAGCACGCAGTTTTTAGTCACCTCGTATTGTGAGCCCCGTCCTCCCTCACCTTACGCATACAGATTCAACGCCTGCACAAATTTTACCGGCCTCAAAAGTACGCTACATACACAGCTATTCATTTTATTTCAAGTCTCATCTTCATCACAACAATCATCATTAATACCATCACATCATCAGCCGATATTATCAGTGCGGAACGGTTCAAGCGCACCGAGCAGCGTTTACTGCGATGCGGTCACCCTTTTATGAACTTATACCACGCACGAATGATTATTACATATACACACCGGTTGCTAATAAACGCGATTTTGAAATAATATACAATAGTGATTTGTGTTCACATTTGTTATTTATAAAAAGAAGAATATTCGTTCTAATCTTTGGATATGCTAAACTAAAATTTTACATAAATGCTCCAATTTGTCCAAAGGTTCATAGTCCGACAATTGTTAGACGAATTTAAGAATATTTACCTTTAAAACATATAATTATCAGATATCTATGAAACTTGCGGACTCATTTCCGCTTAAACATACCGACATACTATTCAGCAGAACACACTTTCCTAATTTCTTCACACAATTTTCAAACTAAAGACAGAGCTCATATTATAGAGATTTTGGTTAATACCGTCTACTTAATTAAACCTAAACTTAATAGAGATCGAAATACTTTTCGCTTGGTAATAATCTAACCCAAACACGCAAGGGCACATCGTGAAGGGTATAATATTACTCATACGCCACCATCGAATGACAACGCACGCATAAAAACTTTCGTATTGCTTATCTAAGTGTTTTGCTTTTAAAATGCACAGAGTGTGCTGCTGCTGCCTTCTGGGTTTTCGGCTACGGTTGTGTACATTTTTAGTAGATCCGCCAATATTTATGACAAAAGCTGTGCTGTTTTGCATAAGTAAAGTTGTCTGTATAGTACACCCATCTCGCATAGTTGAATACAAATAACAACAAAGGTGTGTGAAATCTGATTAACTTAATGCATATTTGTAGCTTCTATGCATACATATACGAGCACATTTGAATGATGAGGTCAGCCCTTAAGTTGGCGACATAATAACAACCGTTATAAATGTATTTAAATTACTCCGAACGAATTTGCTGAATTTGTCAATAATTTAAAAAAAAATTAATTAGAAATACCAGTTTTAATTTATTCCAGGTATCAGATATAGAATTTTCGACTCAAATTTCTGCAATCTTTCTTACGAAAAAATAGCTCTAAAACCCACTAACCAAAGAAAGATATCAGTAAAAGAGTGCAGATATATAAAATTTATTTGCAGATGGAAGTAAAAACAAATATTTTCGTATTTTTTATTTAATATTATCTATATACAAGGTCAGGTCTTTTTCTACCTGGTCTTTTCCAATGGAGTGGAGGTCCTTCTCTTCCTCTGCTTCCCTCGGCGGGTACTACTCTGAGAACTGGAGTGTTTTCGCCCAATCGAACGTCATGACCTAGGCAACTTGGCCGCTGTCTTTTAGTTCGCTGAACTACTATGTCAAGGTCATCGTATATCTCGTACAGCTCATCGTTCCATTGTCTGTAGTATTCGCCGTTGCCAATGCGCAAAGGGCCATAAATCTTCCGTAGAATGTACGGGGATGAAGAGTGACTTGTAAAATTTGGCCTTTGTCCATCGAGAGAGGATTTTACTTCTCAATTACCTTCTCAGTCCGAAGTAGCACCTGTTGGCAAGAGTTATTTTACGTTGGATTTCGAGACTGACGTTGTTGTTAGTGTTGGTTCCAAGATAGACGAAATTATCTGCGACTTCGAAGTTATGACTGTCAACAGTGACGTGGGAGCCAAGTCGCGACAGCGAATTATTTCGTCTTGCCCGCGTTCACTACCAGACCCATTCGCTTCGCAGTTGTTATGACCAATGTTATCGATGTCATAGACAGGGAATCACGTGGTCTGAAACCTCGTTTGGTATCGAACGACTCGGAGAGGTCCTTCCCGATCCTGAGGGAGCTTTTAGTATTGCTCAAAGTCAGTTTACACAGCTGTATTAATTTTGCTAGGAAACTAAATTCAGACATAGCGGCATAAATGCAGATCCTTTTCGTGCTTTCGAAATCGATGAAGAGGTGAAGTGTATCGATCGTCTTTTTAGGTACCTTTTCCAAGATTTGGCTCATGGTGAATACCCGACCAGTTGTTGATTTTTCAGATTTTAATCTTTCACACAGTATGTTCTGTAGAACCTTGTATGCGATGTTGAGAAGCCACGGTAGTTGGCGCAGATTGTGGTGTCTTAATTGAAAAGCTCGGCCGAGAATGCATCGGCCCCTCAGCTTTGTTGTTCTTCAGACGGGTAATTGTAATTAAACTTCTTCATGGTCAGGCAATGGAACGTCTGTTGCATCGTCATTGATTGGTAAATCGGGTTCACCATGTCCAGGTCGTATGCTTTCACTGCCATTCAGCAGCCTGGAGAAGTGTTTCTTCCATAATTTTAGTATGCTCTGGGCATTAGTAACTATATCTACTATCATGGTCAGGCAATGGAACGTCTGTTGCATCGTCATTGATTGGTAAATCGGGTTCACCATGTCCAGGTCGTATGCTTTCACTGCTATTCAGCAGCCTGGAGAAGTGTTCTTTCCATAATTTTAGTATGCTCTGGGCATCAGTAACTATATCTACTCTGGCAGTCCTACAAGAGTATGCTCAATTCTTGAATTCACCGCATTACGTATACCAAAATTATGAAATTTTAAATAAAAATTTGTAAAAAAAAACTAAAATCAAAATATTTTTCCACATTTGTTTACTTTTTGCTATTATCTGAATGAAGAGGTATCCATTTCCTAGTAAATTTAAAATCTAAGCGTGAGTACTCTAATTATTTTATCACACCATCTCTTCGCATTGTAGCCTCAGCGTCCAACTTAATACATAGTTACATATATTCAAATCGATCATCAAATGATTAAGCGGCTTTTACTCGCATTCAAAGCGAAATCATCAACGCCAGCCACACCATACGAACCCGAGTAATTGTTTTTGCTTGAGCAAAGTATATCAAGCGATCGACAAGAAGCCGTAAAGCTGCAATCAAGTTCGGCTAAATGGAAATTAGGCAAATAAAAATTCGACGCAATTTTAATTT
Organism: Bactrocera dorsalis; assembly: GCF_023373825.1. Taxonomy (NCBI): domain Eukaryota; kingdom Metazoa; phylum Arthropoda; class Insecta; order Diptera; family Tephritidae; genus Bactrocera; species Bactrocera dorsalis. The sequence continues at coordinate 129,714 of NW_026038066.1, forward strand.
TATTTTGTTATAAATATCAACTTGAAACTTTGCTGAAAGAAGCAGTTTTGGTTTTGTAGTGCAATCAAAATTTATTTTATTACACCCAAAACGGTAACTCATTTTCAACACCATCACCAATGGTTGAGATCAGTCGCCAACTGGATTGGCCGAAAATGGAAATGATCTACATGCATACATAAATATATTATTATCGAACTCTAAAAAGATTCGACCACTATGGATGGTTGCTTTTAATAGCATCATTAAATTGATTTCGAGTGTTACGGGGATACATTTAAATAGTTAAGCTTATTGATTCGAGCATCTCAGCATTTTCGATCATCATACATATCTATGTATATATTCGTATGTATATACATAGATACTTGTTAATTTGGTTAGGTTATGTTGTAGCACAAGCTTTGTAGTTCACTAAATAATTTCGCCAATTTTAGAATCTCAACATTTATAAAAAAACCTTTCCTAGTTGGAAACGTCGTAAATAAGAATAAATGTTGACTAAGAATCCTAAAGATATATTTAAGCAATAAAACTACAAAAATTCCATTAAATTACAACTTCAAGAGATTCTGAACTCTCTACTGGAAAGTTCTCCAACGATACAAGTGGACACAGAGAATTGGCGACCTTATGGCTAACCAAGTAAGGAAGGGCTAAGTTCGGGTGCAACCGAGCATTTTATATTCTTGCAATTTGTATGAATCAATTTCAGAGAAATACTTTAAAGTGTAAAACTAATCACATAGAGTAAAGTCAGGCGGATGTTCGAAAATTCTGATATTAGTTATGTAGGTGCTAGGCTAAGTTATCGCTAAAAGGCACAAAGATACCCAGTTACGAGTAAAACTCGCTCTCTTATTTTTATTGGAATAACTCACATATTGGCTGATATAAGCAGTGCAAAGTCACGCCGAAGATCAAAAATCTTTATATTCAGTAAGTACTCGTACATGAGGGCTAAAGGAAGTATTGCTTAGAATCAACCCATTTTTGACATACAGACATAATATTATAAGAGAAGGACTATACCTTAATTTCAGTCATACATATAAGTCTGTATGTTTATCACACATTCATGTCATAAGGTGGCACGTACTAAAGACATTATGCATGCAAAGTTTTATCCCGTTATATTAATTACTTCTTGATTTGCTGGAAACTGAACGAACTCAAGTGAAATTTAAAAATGTGCTATATGGGAAGTAGGCGTAGTTGTTGTCCGATTTCGTCGATTTTCACTTTGTGACATAAGAATGTAAGAAGAATGTCACGTATGTCGGTTGGTCGGGTCCCGAAATATGAGATTTTAGCAAAAATTGCCATGCCCATCGTGCAATTTTCACACCGGCTCTCATCAAGATATAACAATTTCTACTCAAGTCTTAGCTTGCACGGGCCGACGGAAGGGCGGACAGGATGAGCTTAGGTACCTTGTATAATGTCAGCCCTATAAATAAATTGATAAAATAAAACGACCGAAACTAAATTTTTTTCAATTTCTCATAGACCAAAAAGAGCCAGTTTAAATAATTTGACTACTGATCTAATTTATGGTCTAGCGTTCTAAGAAAAATCTGAGTTAGAAGCTATTCCGATGCTAAATTCTAAAAATGACATAACAAGTAAAAAAACATCAAAGATCACAGAACCCAACAAAATATTGTATATTTTTTAAAAGTAAGCTCCTATGCTAGCACCTAGATATGCCTTTCAATCGGGTAAGACGCGTCCAAAAATATTTAAGTGACACAACAGTGTAGCGTAATGCATGGTGTCGACACCTGCAACGCCACAGGAAGATCTATAACCCTGCTTTGATGTTCGCGTCCGCGACGGGTCCACGTGTTGTTTGCGCGCTTTTAGTGTTTATTAAATTTTTATTGCACATTTGTGTTATTTATTATTGCATTAATTGCAAGTGTGCAAATGTGCAAATGCTCAAGCGTCTGCAACACATGAATACACGCACGCACAAAAATTATAAATACAAAAACCGGCTGAGTGCCCCACCTTCTCCACACCGCGTCGCCGCAGCAATATTGCAAATGCATCTGTACTACATCGAAGTCGCGCATAAATTAAACGTAATCTAAGGCATAGAGTAATTTAATTTCATTTCTATTTAAAACATTCAATTATCTCGCAATTATCATACATCATAATTAAAGAGTCGTTGCGCGGTTGGCGGTGTGGCTGGGCGCCTACTCGCCTCAATGCACTTTTGCATTTGCCGTCGTTTATTGCGTGGTCGTACTTTGTTGACTTAACTGCGTTGAACGACTGTCGTCGGTTGACGCTTGTTATTGGTTGTTGTTATTGGCGTGAATGTATTGCGCACGCGCTGCGTTCGCAGTCATACAAATTAGAAATTGAATTGGCGCGCAAAGTGCTTTACAATCGAGCCGCACCACGTTTAGCCTCCGGCTCGCCCCAAGTGCGGGAAACGCGCTGGTGGTGGCCCGGTAACCTAAACAAAAACCACACACACATCCGACGCTGTTAGAGTGAACGAATTGTGTGAATTAGATATTTTACATATTTCAACATATTGATGTAGTTTTACCAAGAAGCCAAATCAAAACCGCTAAAGTTGACATAGGATATGTATACTTTAGTAAATTTTACAAAGTTAATTCTACTTCTTCTTCTTTACTGGCATAGCCACCGCTACAAGGTTTTAGCCGAGTTAACAACAGCGCGCCAACTGTTTTTGCAATTTGGCGCCAATTTGTGATACCAAGTGTAGCCAGGTCCTTCTCCACTTCATCTCTCCAACGGAGTGGAGGTCTTTCTCTTCCTCTGCATCCCCGCGCGGATAATGCGCCAAATACTTTCAGAGCTGGAGTGTTTTCATCCATATGAACGACATGACCTAGCCAAAGTAGCCGCTGTCTCTTAACTCGTGGAACTATGCCAATGTCGTCGTATTCCTTATATAACTCACTGTTCCATGGAATGCGATATTCGCCATTGCCAATACGCAAAGGACCGTAAATCTTCCACAGAACCTTTCTCTCGAAAACTCGTACCGTCGACTCATCAGAAGTTGTCATCGTCCATGCCTCTGCACCATTTAGCAGGACGGGAATAATAAATAACTTTTAGAATTTGCTCTTGGTTCGTCGAGAGAGAACTTAACTTTTTAATTGCCTACTCAGTCCGAAGCATCATCTGTTGCTAAAGGTTAATAATGATATGAAAAAAACTCTACCCTTCAATTTAAAGGAATAAAGAAGGTGTATTATCAGGTCTGAGAACTAATCGAGCTGAAAAAGCAAAAAACTCGCCCAATTCCATACATTAAAAAGCCAGCTGTTTTAAGATCATTTCCTCGCATGTATTTACGAAATAATATTATAAGATATCAGTATTTTCTTTCGTTAAAATGCGATTCACTTTCTTTTTATTTATTTTTGTTTGCTTCATTCATAATTAACTATGAATTGTTGTAGCCATAAATTGCGAAAATAATTACTAGCCAATTTGGCTTGTCTAGCAAATGATCGAGTGATCCTTCTTTCTGGCATCAAAATTTTATCGGCGCCATCAACACGTCTGTGCAGTTAGTGTTCCTCGCATGTGTGTGTTTATCACGGTGTGCGGGTATCTGTTTCTTCTTTCTCATGTGCTAGTAGTTAAAAATAAATAGTAAACATACTACATTCTCATTTGTGAATTTTTTCATCATTTCTAAATATACAAATATAATTTAGTCACATGTGCATTTCTATGTATAAAAGAGTGTTTTTAGTGTCTCAAAATAGAATGAAGTGATCTGGATTTATTATATGCATAGGCCCTACAAAAATACAGACCTACAGATGTCCTGCTCACAGGCTTCATTTTTGATAGTTTCATCACAAAAAGTAAAGTGATAGCTTCACTGACTGTTTGGCCTGTGAACGGCTCTTCAAGAGCCTTTTAACACGCACTGACTAGCGTAGATATCGCTTACGCGGTTGTAGCGGAGTTAACAGCAGCGTGTCAGTCGTTTCTTCTTTTCGCTATTTGGCGCCAACTCAAGATATCAAGAGCAACCAGGTCCTTCTCCATCTGATCTTCCTCTGCTTCTACCGGCGGGTACAAAATCGAAAACCTTTAAAGCTGAAATACTCTCTTCCATCCGAAAAAACTTGAACAAGCCAGCGAAGCCGCTGTCTCTTGATTCACTGAACTATGTCAATGTCGCCGCATACCTCGTACAGCTCGTTTCATTAACTGCGGTACTCACCGTTGCCAATGCTCAGGGACCATAAATCTTCCGCAAAACCTTTTTCTCGAACCCTCCTACAGCCGACTCATCAGATGATGTCATTATCCATGCCTCCGCAACCTATAGCAGGACGTCTTTGTTCGTCGAGAAAGGACTTTACTTTTCAATTGCCTACTCAGTCCAAAGTAGCAGCTATTGGCAAAAGTGATTCTGCGTTGGATTTCTAGGTTGATATTGTTGTTGGTGTTGATGCTGGTTCCAGGATGGGCGCAATTATCTACGAGTTCAAAGTTATGATTTTCAAGAGCAACGTGCGAGCAAAGTCGTGAGTGCGACGACTGTGTGTTAGATAACAGGAAATATTTCATCTTGTCTCGCTCACAACCAGACCCATACGCCTCGCTTCCTTATACAGTCTGGAGAAAGCAGAACTAAAGATGCGATTGCTGAAGCTGATGATATCAATATCATCGGCGTACGCCAACAGCTGTACACTCAACAATAAATAAAATAAGTCACACTATAGGGAGTCTCCTTGTCCACTCCCTTGCAGAGATCAGGTGGCGAAGGGCCTGGTTCTACTTGGTCTCTAACACGCATTCTGATTAGTAATCAGCGATTAACTCCAATACTTCATCGGCTTAACATTTTGTGTCGATTCGCACTTACAAATTCGTAAACATCACACCCAAAGAAGTTAATAGCAAAATTTGGCAACAGAAAACGCTTTACTGATCAGCTCCAAATATACTGCTGTTGTCAGCCGCAAAACTCGACGCCACCACGTCGAAAAGTGAGTCGTTCTAAGTTGATTGTTTTGTATTAATTTTTCTTTATTATTTAGCATTCCCTTTATTTGCAGTTTATTTTTAAATTCCTTAAATTCTCGTGAGATTACCGTGCGCATTGGGGCTTTGCCGCCAAATCTGTGTCGTTCCCTGTGACGTTGTTGTTATTGCTACGTCTGTAGGAACTTACTACGCGTAGTAGTGCGGTCGCATCGTCTCCTCCAAATAAAACGATCTCTGATTGGTCGCCGCCCTCATTGCTCGATGGCGGCGGCGTCTTCTGTTGTGTGATCTGTGGAGATCACACATTTCGTCGCCATAGCACTTGTCCCATGATGAAGCAAACAACCTCGCTTGCCTTCATTAGCACACGCACGCATACTTATTATGCATGTACCATATAAATACATATGTGCATACGTATGTACGTATATACAAATCAACAACGGCAACTGTGGCGTTAGTTAAATGCCGCCTGAAGTTCCCTTGGAATTTTCCTAATCTGCTTGATTTCTTTTGAAACATTTTATACACGCCACGCACTGATACAGGAATATACACCCATAGGTACATACTTATGTATATATTATTATTGTCTGAGAAATTTTAGTCTGTTGTGAGTTTGTACGTGTAAACATTTGTGCATATGTACATATGTAGTCTGAGTGCTCGTAAATTTGTTGATGATCATGTCTTTGGCAGTTTCTGCCCCGCCAACGCGCGAATGCTCAGCAATGTGTTGATGAACATAAATAGTATCAGCTTTAGCGCCATTAAGGCGAATTTTCTGTCACTATTAAGAGGAAATTATTATTCAAAATAAAACTTAAACTATCTAAATTGCAAAGTTTACTTTTTTGTGTTTTCATGTTGTCAACTACTTGCTACAAGCAGATTACGTTGATTAGTCAGTGGATCATTTACATATGTACATATTTTGTCTAACGTCGCAATATCTAAATTCTGCATTAAAAATGTTAGCTCCACATCTAGAATGGACCACTGGTAAATATTGGCGCAAACTGGCGACTCGCAAAACTAAAATTAGGGAAAATGACTACTCTATATGCCGTTTAAAGTATGCATTCAGAAATCTCACAGGTTGTCTATATGTCCCAAATCGGACTATTTCAAATTCCGGAGAAAATCTATATAGCCAGAACGATTTACATATGTATGTATATATGTATGTACATGTATATCCGATCAAAGACTCTCAACTCCAAACATTTAACGCAGTTAATAGTTAGTTACAATAGCTAAAGAATCTTAAAAACTTTAGACTTTTACTAGGATTTTCACAAAGGCAGGCATCGTATTACTAATAATTCAAACGATCACAAATACATATATCTAAATATGTACATATATCTAAAGGTATAAGTGCCAATTACAATTATTAAATGTTAAAGGCAAACTTTAATGATATGATCGTAATTCATTACTGGAAAAGTTATTGATTTTAATGTTTACCTGAAACTGAACTTTCTATAAGCTCATTTAACCAAAAATGATACCAATTACACATATGCATACAGCCGTTAATCATATGCATACCTACTTAATATGACGACCTGGAAGGGAGCGTCTGTTGCTAAGTGTCTCTTCTTGTGTCTCCTCATAGACTCACCGTATTCAGCTCCTCAGCTAAGGTTGCGGGACAAAGTTCCCAAGCGGCATGCTTCATTTAGCCATTAAATTAAACGCAAATAATAAATCCGATAATTTGTTTGCGTGACCGTGACAAAATGTCATCACGCCACACTCACGTATGCATGCATCCATACATTATGTACTTGTCTGTGTCTACATAAGTAGGTGCATTTAAAATGGATATTTATTAATGCCTTAAAAAATAGTAGGCAGCAGACTTAAATATAAAAAATAAGGCAGACAATGCACGTAACACATTCATAAGCGCTTAAGTTCGTACATATGTATATACTATACCATGTACACTTATGCACAAACATATGGTATGTACATATGTATATGTGGTATGTTCACACTATGTAAAGGCTGATGGATAAACATAAACCAACGAACATAAATTGCGAGTGTTATTAAGGAAAGAAAAACGACTTTTAACATTAGGATGGTCGTTAAATAGCCGAAGGGCGATTTTTAAAAATAAGTGAACTAAGAAACTGGGTTGTATTTCCGTAAACAACTTTTTTGTTTTATAATTAAAAATATTTGTCAGGCCGATATGAAAGTAAGGACACATGGATACCATGTAGGAAACATGGTTTTTGCTATATACATAAATCCATATTTAAAATCGTCATGGGCCGTAGCCTAATAATATTCTCTCTATACCACTTTTATTATTTTTTGTTTAACACCTTTCTAATCCAAAACCTCGTGAATATAAGGGAACGCTATAACAAAAATTAACAAATTCTCTTCATCGTCAACCACTGAGCTTTTAGCTGCTTCGTTTGTTTCGGAACTAAGTATATACTTAATACTCGAATGGAGAACTTGAAGGCGGACTTGCAGCAGTGCTTGCTACAGAGTATAAATACATGGACATGTTTGTGAACGCATTTACGCAGCCAAATATGTTGGCATTCTTACCACCAACAGTACAAAAATATTTGCAAGAATTTCATTGTAGTTGTCTCCTTAATTTTTTTTTCACTTATGCTTTGATATCACGCGCAAACACATAGTACTCGTATGTACACACACGCATATGAATGTTTGAAGACATGCTGTCGCTTGGTGTTTATTCTTCTGCCGACTTTTTGCAACGGAATTCAGTTACGTGATGTGATCGATAATCACGTTCACGTTTGGCACTCAAACACACTGATCACCGGAGCACCAAAGGCCGCAGTGCGAACAGAGGCCAGCCCGGCAGACAAATGGACGCAACGAGAACGGCGCACGGACACATACATACATATGTATGTACATATTTGATTTGGCAGCCAATGTGGCTGCGGAGGTTATTGTGGCAAGAAGTGCTGGTGAATACGAGTGAGAAATTAATTGATTGATGTGTGAATAAGCCGGGCAGAAATGCTCCAGCAAAAAGGAATTCATGGAAACAATGCAGGAAATGTTATGCGGCGCGGTGACTTATGAGCTGGGCTCAGCTGTTGCACTACGTGATTACACATCTCGACAAGGTATTGTACCACATTAAGGCTCACGTCTGGGTTTCACTCAAACAGAAAATCAAAGGCAGCGGCCTACTCGCTCAGGTAGCTCATTAGTTTCTGCAAGTATGTAGAAACGAGATGTAGGAATACACTTTTACAAACATTTCTTTCTATAGCTTCTAGAAATTTTCGATTAAAAAGTAAGTCATATTCATTCAGGATTCCGATGCAACAAAAACACGTTTCCTGAAGTCACGGTCCCTGATTTCAATTTCTCTATATTTTTGCTCATTCATCCTATTAAAATAACAAACAAATCGATACAGATTGAGTACAAAATCTTATTAGTGACCTCATCGGATAAACTACCGGGCCCATACCGCCTTTCGGTAATCAGATCTTAATGCCCCATGCATTCTTTTGGCCAATTTACAAATATCTATATATGTATGTATATAATGCAACTTCATCGTTCCCATCGCTGAACAGTTCATCAAACGTTCAACAAGTGACACGACGTTCAACTCGCGACGGGCATTTGTGTTATGCAGTTTTACCCAAGAGGAAAAAAGGTTGTTAAAAGCACATAACAACTGAAGAACATGCTGCTAATGAAGTATGGAAGCGGTTGGGTGGGATGGGAGAGAACGCTAGTTATTACGAGAATGCGCGAGAGTTGTGAGGACACTAATCGTACAATGAATCGGAATTTCTTCGCTAATATAAAAATAGCCAAAGCATGTAACAGCATACCAACTCGAATACGTTTCTATTTCAGTATTGTTACAGTTATAGGGATACTTGATAAGAAACTGTACTTATAAATCAATACTACTGTGACCAAATTGAAAGGTGCATATTTTTCTGTAAGTTGGTAGTACTGTTGTTGGTATACAAAAAGTGGAAATGACAATGCGAACTTTGCTTAAAAATGTTTTGAAAATGGTATGTGGTGTGTTTCGACAATATCAGAAAATGTTTAAAGAAAATGGTGGCCACCAAAATTTGTGAAATTTGAAGTTGTTATTTAGGTTGTTCGCACATTGTGTGAGGCTAAAAAATCAGCATATTTTAAACGCTTACACTCCAAAATCCTTGCCAGCACTATCTAGCTATTCTTTTCTTAATTATGCAACCATCACTGTATATACATACATATGTATGTATATTTATTCACACGTTAAAGGCGTTCACACTAACATATTTTTATACTTGAGATAGACTCGAGACATGTCACTGCGCTCCAATTAAAGTGGATTCAAACTCAATGTGCTTAGTGCCTTTGTAAGTTCATCAGACTGGACTGCATGCCTAATGGACACACTACACAAATATGTATATGTATGTACAATTGAAGAAGTGGGTATTTATATTTTAATTGAAGTGCGTGATCACTGATATCGCAACAATGTTGCTAGTCGCATCATCATACAGAAACGATTCAGCCACCAACAAATGATCTGCAGGCATTAGTCCGTTTAAAGGAATGTTTCTTGTTAGAACAAATAATTTTATCGATGTAAGTGTGATAATGACTATGTCCGTGATAACCAATGAAGTGAAGGTTTATGTTCTAAACCTGAAGTTTAACCAACATACTTGCCACATGGGGAATTATAATGTTACTTAAATTCGTGTTAGTAAGAACTTATATATTTTTATATACAACAATGTGTCACAGTGCACATATTTGCTCAAAGTGTATATTTAATGCTGTACATCCTCAAGTACTTATGACAACCCTAATAAATATTTGTAATTTTTATATGAAGATCCAGAAATAATAATGAGAACTGTAAAAAATACTTAATTGAGATTTATGTATGTATGTAAATAGGAAAAAATTTCCGCGCATCCTCATATAAAATTTCTTATGTGAGTGCTAGTGAAGGGCCCAACGGCTCAGCTAAAGAGAAGCATCACAAAAGTCTGTGTGTCGCTTACGGTCAATCCATCTGATGACATGATGACCAGCGCGCATGACAATGGAGAATGATTAATAAATCTATGTAAAAGTGCAATCGATCTGCAATGACAAAATTGAAATGAATGTGTGTAAATGCGAGTATATTAGAAACTAGATAATACCGTTTTCGACTCACTTCTACTCTGCTTGTTAACTTTTCGCGCTGCTCTTATTGCAAAAAATTACATGTAATGGCAACAACAAAGTTATCGAGAAGAAGGAGTATGAGAATAACCCACTAAAGTGGTATAACCGCTGTCTTCTACGCTACCAAGTTTTGTTTTGCATATTTTAAATTAGTTTTCTTTATTGTGAATGGCTCAGATATCAAATAAAAATGCAACTGCTTTGCTTTCTTTAATTTTAAGAACTTAACACTTAAAATCAATTATATTAGTTACAAAAACAAAGGATTTCTAAAACTTTTTTTGACATGGAAAAAATTATTTCCTCACGGAGCAAAATTTCGCATGCGTCTGAAGGCATATTAGCGTAGAGTTCCAATACAAGTGCTGCCCGTTTGTCTGAACATCTTGTATAGTTTGTTCGATTCACTACTCTCTAAAGCTTGGCGTATCGAAGACATCTAATTTATACTTGCTGCACCGAATTAAATAAAACTGTGGCCTTCGGTGGCTCATCGAAACTCGCTCTTAAACTGTTTGAATTAGTACCTGTAAAGGAATATAAATCTACACAAATTTGCTCAAATGCATACATACGATTCACTAGACCATACAATAATTTTAACTTTTACACATGCGCGTAGTTGGCCACGCATTCGCAAACCTATAATACATACGTACATATGTACAAGCACACGCAACAAGTGACATTTCTACGCTACTTTCTTGATTTGAATTTATGGCAGTTATGGCAATTAAAGCAACAAAGTTGTTGGTGACAATGACATTCACCGTCGCTGAGAGCGTGTGGCAGCTGCAATTACAGCCTGGACACTTGGACTTTCAAATGACTATTTTATTGGTTATTAGCTTGGCGGTTTGGTGGCGCCACGGGCCAATCGAACGCATGAATTATTTCCGCTTATGCAAATCAGAGTGCCGTTATAGGCTCCCAATGTTCAATAAGCTTCGCTTATTATTCGTTTAAAGTGTCATAGATTACTTATGAATGAACACTCTTACATATGAGTGTATGTATGTATGTGTATTTTAATGAAGTTTTAAAGTGTTGCAGTTAATTGCCTGTTAAACATTCTGTCAATAACAAAATACAACTTTTGCTTTTAGTTAATTTCATGTTCTATGTGACTACAAAACCATTAAACGCCGCTAATTTGTACACACAGAAATAGAGGGGTGGCATTAATGGAACGTTCCACACTAAATATATTATAATGACGATCGTTCTAGTCCGCATAATCTCTTATGTGACAATATTGTGGAAATGAATTTTAAGAATGCGTCTTTCTTCAAACCATGTACATTTCGGGAACGTGTATCTTACATACAGGGTTTGTCCGGAAAGTAATAGGACTAAAGACAAATTTTATTCCGCCGCGACTGTATTTCGGAGCATGCGCGAACCGACTGGATTAGATAGATCGATAGATTCGGTGTTTCTAGCTAGCGAACAAACGGCTGGTCTGTTGTCTTCGAGCACCTGAAGAGTCAGGACAAACATTTTCGCGCGCGTGTTTCTATGAGTGGTGCAAGCCGAAAATGCAGCCTTCGTTAAAGCAGAGGTACGCGATTAAATTCTGTGTTAAACTCATTAAATATGTGACAGAGATGTTTGATATGGCTTACCCAGATGTTGCTTTAGCAAGAAGTGGTATGTTTCGGTGGCACCAGGCCTCTTTGAAGAGCCGGGAAGAGGTCACTGATGAAGATCATGCTGGGCGACCTGCAACTTCGACAAACACCGACAATGTGACTCGTGTGCGCAAAGTTTTGAACTCAGACCGTCGAGACTTACTCGTTCATTTAATTGATCAGGTGTTAAATTTATCAAAATCTGTTGTTCATCACATTGGGACGGAGCACTTGAACATGCGCAAGGTATGCGCGAAGATGTTCCCAAAAGTGTTTACTGGCGACAAAAAATTGCGACGAGTGGAAGTGTGCCAAAAAAATTTGAACATGTGTGAAAGTGACCCCCAATTTTTGAATAACGTAATCACAGGTGACGAGTCATGGATCTTTGAGTATGATCCCGAGACAAAGAGGCAATCTTCCTTTTCTTTTGAGACGACAGAGGAGATCTAAACAGCATGCACCTCGGCTCTCAAGGCTATTCCGGAGAATGTCTTCCGTGACTGCATCGACGCAGAAGGAGCCTATTTTGAAAGTTTTTAAAGAATTGTAACGATTGGTTCAATAAATTTTTCTTAATCGACTCAGTGATATTACTTTCCGGACAAACCCTGTACTTATAATCGTGCAATTTCTTAAGAGAGTTTCACTATTTGTTCTCTACACATACATACATATACACACAGAGCGATTGCTCACTCAATTACTTTGTTTTGCTTATGTATTTACTTCATAATATAAATAGGCAAGTATGTACATATATACCTATGCACATATGTATATGCAAAAGGTGAGGCGTTGTACTCATTCAGCAAACACAATATTATAGCGGTCAAACAATGAAATTGTCCTTTTGAACAACCTTTTCGCCGAATGAGGCCATATTTGATTTATTTGGTTCCGTGTTTGCTGGATGAGGAGCGCAAGCAACACAAATTAATGAAATTTACACCAACAATGCGAAGCGATAACAGCTTCCGTAGAAGCCGACATTGTAGGAAAATACTGTCTCAGTAATTTCCACACACATATTCACATACATATGTACATCCAAACAGCACTTTCGCATCCAGGTTTTCTCGAATGGTACGTGAGATTCTCATATTGCACTGCGCCACATGTTACTAAAATTTGATTTTGGAATTTCCGGATTCCAGTTTCGCAAGAAAATCACTCTGGTGAGAAAGGAAGCGAGGAAGCGTGTCGAATAAATAGAAATCGCATTCCTTACAACCGTCTTTTTAGCAGCAGGTAGAGCACCTTAGCTGACTCTCTATTTATCTCACCTCTTTAGAGGCTAAATAGTTAGTGATCACAATGGAGCAGAAAGAGAGAAGGTCAAGCTGAACGGTTGTTGCTCAGTCATTGACTAGTCCGCACGCCGCATGGTCATTGGCTAACTGATCGCGTTATTATCAATGGACCGTTTGCGTGGGTGTGCGTATGTACTTATGTATATACATAGACATAACACCCTTACAGAAACACGGTACGGGAATTTCCGTTACACACACACTATGATTTTCGTGTCTGGTGCTTTTCAGACCTGCTGTCGCCGGAACGAAAATTATGTGGAACTCGAAGACGAACGCAATTTCTTTGCGGAAAAATCGTGCGAAAAATGGCTTTGCGATTTCACGCAGCCACCGTTAGAAAGTCGTTTACCATTTCCTTGAATAATGTTGGCCTCAAACATAGCGCGTATGTTTGTATGTATGGATATGACAGCATTTGCATGTTTTGCGCCGTCGCCCTAGGGAAATCCCGAAACATTGCTATACAAAGATTTCGCAATGCTCAAACAAAACGTTCACAGATTCTTCGATCAATGGGGCTTTCCACTGCAAATCAAGGCAAATTCCTTGAAATATTATGCTTCCATAGATAAAATACTTACGGAGATGTGTATGTTTTAGTGAGGTATGCCCCTTAATTTAGTACAACAATATTTATATCAAGAAGAATAACGCTGATTTTCGGTTGTTGTTTTTTTTTAATTTGCATTATTAGTGAGTATTTTGTTGTTGCGATTGTGTTGACGAAAATGACCACCTATTTAAAAGTCCTCATGATCATCTACTTGGTTATCGACCACTTCAAACTTCATACTTTCTAACGAATCGAATTTTCATCACGTGAACAGAGCCAGTTTGGTGAGGACGTGTTATTGACTCATTTCCCTTCTCCCATATTTTAAAATAGCTATTTCAAACATTTGGTTTGTCGTCAATGATTATTTTTTGTAGAAGAGGTTGAAACATACATACATATGTATGTAAGGGAACAGCCTAATGTCATCTCGGAGTTTTGTTTAACGGCCTGAATAGAACGCTCTGTCAAATACAAACAAAATATAAAACATGTAGATTTTTATTTTTTAGAAACCACGATGATGACCTCGTTTGAAGCTTAGGGGCAATAGAGAAGAACGCCCCTTTGCTGCTTACCCCCTACTATTAATGGATTCGGTTAGTATAGCCTAGGTGGTGGATACTTCTTTTTACTTTCTTGTTAAATTTAAGAACCTATTTTCAACGAAAGCTTAATTTATAAACACATTTGACACTTGTAAGTAGGATATGTTCGCTTGTGCGGATGTAGTTACATTACCCATCAATTAAGATTTAGCAACAAACTATGTATCTACACCCTAAAGTCATAAAATTTTATATGAGTAGTTTGCCCAAGGCTGCTTTTCTCCTGGCCCTGGCGTCAGAGTTGTTCAATACATACATACATATGTATTTGTGCATAAATCTTAAAATCTCAAGTGGCATAATTTTATTTTACGTCAAGCCTTTACTGTCTTTTTCGGTAATTACACCTACATAGGCTTAAGGGGCACATCTTATGGGGAGTTTATAAAATATTAAATTCATATTAGTCGATATTTTAAAAAATACCGTACTAAAATTGTGATGATTATTTCAAATATTTTCTGTTATCCTTCTCCACCTGATCTCTACAACGGAGTGGAGACCTTCCTCTTCCTCTGCATTCCCGGGCGAATACTGCATCAAATACTTTCGCTGAACTATGTATGTCAATGGCGTCGTATAACTCGTACAGCTCATCGTGTGCGATATTGCCAAAGCGCAAATGATCATAAATCTTCCGCAGAACCTTTCTCTCGAAAATTCGCAACGTCGACTCATCAGATGTGGCCATCGTCCATGCCTTTGCACCATATAACAGGACGGGAATAATGAGTGGCTTGTAGAGTTTGATGTTTGTTCATCGAGAGAGGACTTTACTTCTCAATTACCTACTCAGTCCGAAGTAGCACCTTTTGGCAACAGTTATTCTGCGTTGGATTTCGAGGCAATGTTGTTGGTGTTAATACTGGTACCGACTCCTTGTTTGATGACAGAAGACATTTCGTCTTGCCCTCGTTCACTACCAGACCCATTTGCATTGCTTCCTTATCCAGTATTCTATCAAACGCTGAATTTTACACATCACGCGAAAAATTTTATCCTACCTCTCCAGGTTTCCGGAAACAACTGGCCAACCGCTCGTTCGTTAGCTATGAACGTCCTCTACCGAATCCAGTTGGTGCGCGCACGCTCCGAAGAACAGTCTAAGCGGAAGAAAATCAGTCTTATTATGTACTTTCCAGACTGTATATTTGTGCGCACATACATATGTACATTTGTCTAGTATATACATATGTAGATGTGTATACCTATGTATATGTCCGACATTATTTCCTTACGCTCTCAAGTCGGCACAGAATCTTCAATTGGCTATTCACCCATTTTCAGCTTAATTAGCACCGATGTCAAATTGCATATTTACGCATACGCACATATGTATGTATATAAGCTATATCCGATTACAAATGGGCCACTTGTTCATATCGTAATTTGTTTACATCCGCAAATATATTTTTATGTAAATATGTATGTATGTTTATTTGTTTAATTGTCTGCGATATTGCTCTCCAATTTTCCATGAAGCCATCAAGTGCCTTTGATTTAATGGTTATATTCAAAATTCATAATTATTGTTAAATTTTACTGCTAACAAAATATTGACTTTACTCATTTGGCGCCAGTCGTTTGAAAATTCAATTTACCCATTATTATTAGACGGTGATTTATGATTATTGGCAATACATACATAAACACAACAATAGATATTCAATTTCGAACAGAATTAGGGTTGTTGCTTTTATCGTCGTTTCAATAAAATTACAAAATTTTCATTTTGCCTCTTTATTCAATTTAAGTCAATCCTTTCACTTTTAAATAATTGCTATTGGAGCTTTCGCCCACTTCTTAGTTACATAATAGTTTCGATATCGAAAACGCTTCGCAATAAAATTTACGAGTTGAAGCGAACCACACATTTTTAATGTTCGGCTTAATAACGAAGAAGCAGATCAATAATCATGGGATTAATAATAATAAATCTTCTCAATTTTTTACATAATAAAATAAAAAGCGTTTCTATAATTACTGCCTCCGCACTTCGGCTGCAACCGGTCTTTACTGCCTTCATCTATACACAACCAGTGGCCCCTAGTTCCGCAGGCAATAACTTTTAAATACTTTCGCGGCAATTAGCCTCATTTGCTTTCATCTCGATACAATTAATTCGATTTTTTCGGCAATTAGCTCAATTAAAAACAAAGCAAGCAGCAGCGTGTTCAATGATTTACGCAGCGAATTGCCAGATGTCCGTGGGAATTTATGGTTCGAACCATTGCGCTTCACTCGCACTTTCGTTGCGTTGCAATTGTGCTAATTCGATCAGCAACTATTTGCCTTCTATCACCATAAAAACATCATTAATTTACTTGTTTGCATACATTTTTGCGTGAAATACCATAAACCGGAACAACAACACTAAATTTAATGATTTTGAAGATTGAAAAGGGGAATTAGATATCAGCTACGCAAAATTAATGGTCTCCTCTGCAACTCTGTTGACAATTCTAAGTCAGTCTGAATAGTACTTGAGTGAGAATTAAGCAAAACAATCGAACAAATAATTTGGTGCACCTTTAACTCAACACTTTTTAACATCGTACATACCGCTTTCTTTCGTATTAATTTTGTGAATTTATTCTCAATGCACAAAGAGAACTGGAACTTCTGTAATAAAAATTCAATTGAGTTTTGGCAAATTTAATTACTTTCGTTTTCTAACAGCGCCGGTTCGAGTCCATTGCCTTTAAGCGCCAGTAATTTCTGCCCAAATCCGAACTTTTACTGCTTGAATCGGTTAACTCGACGAAATTTCATACAATCATAATACATAAAAGTTGGCAATTAAATATAAGGCTTGCTAAACACTTTAAAGCCCATCGTGTATAATAAGAATGTTCCGCATATTTGTCATTCATGTTTGTATTAACTAGGAATATTTGTATGTATTTATTGCTTAAAAAAATATGTATATACATTTCAAACCAAAACTGGCGCAGAGAAGAATGACTGGGTGACCCTTGGAGTAGAGATGGATTGCGCAAAATATTTAGACGCTTTCTGGCAAAGTGTTAGGCACAGAGAAGGTCATCCCCGCTTAGCGGTGAAAGAGTCCAACACAAGTAGATTGCCTTATGTAGCAAGGATCAATTATACAACGGCTTATGGTATTTACGTGCATAGACAAAAAATAAGGGTAAAATGTTAATTTTTTTTAATTGCCCTTACATTGATATTTAATAGCTCTGTGATAAATAAAGCTTGATCGTGATGAGAATTATACATTTTATATTTTATAACATATTTCCAGCAATTAATCATGACCTGATATGCAATATAACTACGCCGAGGAAGTTCTAATGACTTTTATGCAATCATTATAATAAATCTGTGTGTACACTGTATGTACATTGTTTTTGCAAATGACTACCATATATGCTCTATGCATGTGTGTGTGTGTTAACATAAGTCAGTTAATGTGCACATGTCAAACACAATTATCACATCGCCCACACCCTCACAAGTCTCGTTAATCTTTTCACTAATCTATCAAATGCACTAATCATCATCTCCTTCGTCGCTCTCCGTCTTCGACTCGGGTGCATGGCACATTTTAAAGCCGGGGTCTGGCCGTCACACGAAACGCTAAAATATGCAAATGGCGATAGTGTCGCACTATGTCATCAGGTGAAAATAGAATATATTTTCATAGTGATTTATTTCTGATGTGATTGTCAATCAGTAACAAGGATGATTAATTGCTACGAATGTCAATTGACGTATAAAAACTTAAGCAATTTTCCAGATGAACCGCCAGCCGCATACAATGTCAACATGGGGAGTAAAAAGGTAGCGCCTTCAACTCTAATAAACTGTTGGTATCACCAAGAAATATTCACAATTAATTGACTAAGTTCATTTTCAACAATTGTATTGTTGCAAACATTACCGTTACTAACAAGAGCACTTAAATTGCAAAACGTCAACATGAAAAATGAATGCACGGAGGACATATTGTACTTTTGTATACCTAACGGTTTCTTAGGGTTAATACGAGTATGTTACTTAAAATATTGGGATTTGTATAAACAGTTATGTATATGTACATAAATTATAACGAGAAGAATAACGATTTGGACTGAATTCGCAATGCTTTTCGTCTCCAAACAACAGCCATGGCAAACACGATTTCAGACATCCACAAAATAATGGCATTAAAACATTTAGGAATGGATTTATGTAAAACTCACAACATACTAAACTCCATTTTGCTACAGAAGAACATTATTACCGTCTCATTTTTATGATTACAACCTCAAAAACGTCAAACTATGTGACAAAGATCGACTCCCTATCGTACGACTTCTTCAGTCTGCTGCTAGAGAAAATAATTTGAGCTGCAGAACTTAATCGAGCAGGTACAATCTTCTATGAGAGTGTACAGGTGCTGGCGTATGCCGATGATATTGATATCATTGGCCTCAACACCCGCGCAGTTTGTTCTGTTCTGCTTTTTTCAGAGAGGATTAGGAAGCAATTGGGTCTGGCAGTGAGTGAGGGCAAGACGAAATACTTCCTGTCATCAAACAAACAGTCGTCGCACTCGGGACTAGGCTCCCTAGTCACTCTTGACAGTCATAACTTCGAAGTTGTAGATAATTTCATCCATCTTGGAACCAGCATTAACAGCAACAACAATGTCAGCCTCGAAATCCAATGCAGAATAACTCTTGCCAACAGGTGCCACTTTGGACTGAGTAGGCAATTAAGAAGTAAAGTCCTCTCTCGACCAAAAACCAAACTCTAAAAGTCACTCATTATTCCCGTCCTGCTATATGGTGTAGAGGCATGGACGATGACAACATCTGATGAGTCGACGTTGCGAGTTTTCGAGAGAAAGTTTCTGTGAAAGATTTATAACGGGTTGGCCACGGCAAATATCGCATTCGACGATATTGACATAGTTCAGCGAATTAAGAGACAGCGGCTGCGCTGGCTATGTCATGTCGTCCGAATGGACGCAAACACTCCAATTCTGAAAGTATTCGACTCACCCCACTCCGTTGGTAAGACCAGGGGGAGAAGCTTCACTTGGAATCCCCAATTGGCGCCACGTTGTGAAAAGAAGAAACGACTGGCGCGCTGTTGTTAACTCGGCTATAGCGGTGTTTTCGCCAGTAAAAAAGAAGATATATGTATGTACATGTGTACATACGAGTATTTTTCATAGCTAAGAACAAACCAAGTCAAATGAGAGAATTTCGCAGCTCTGCCATTGCTCATACGTCCCACACACCTTTTAACATTTCATTAAGCAACCACGAAAAGTAAAAAAAAAACACTAGCTAATATATTTACATTCATTGCAGCAATTTATTCTGGCAACTTGAACATTGAACTGAACTTTCTGCAGTCGTCATCACCCATTGGACCCCCGCCACCGCGCGCACTATCATCGACATAATTAATAAAATACAAGTATGTACAAATATGTACTGAATTTACAAATAAACACACTCGCTTCCTGTAGCTAACCAAACAGCTAAGCATTTTTGGCAAACAAATAATTGTTGAAGGCCAATTGAATAAACGAAACGCATAAGTGCGTAATTCGCTAATTCGTTTTTAAAATAACATCCCTATTAATAGCAATGAGTTATAATTAAATCGAAACGAAATTAAAAATTGTTTTTACCTGAACATACATACATACATATCGCTCATTTGCTGCAAGACCGGCATAAATCAAAAAACGTGATTTTTGAGTTAATGCTGCAGAATTGTTCGTTATATCATACTTCATGTTGAGTGAAAAATTCATATGAATACCTCTTATATGCTCCGCTTGAGAAGAGGTGTAAGGTTGGAGTCACCGTGTAAGGTTGTAGTAAGTTGAAAACTTTAAACGCGTTTTCTGGCGAATCGATTTTTTTGACTTATGCCGGTCTTGCAGCAAATGAGCGATATGTATTTGACCCGGGCCGAGCAACACAACTACATTGTCACGGATTTTACTTGTATTATAAATCTTTACTATAGCCCTCAAAATAGGCACGTGAGCCAATGCAAGAATGCCAACGCTTGATCCAATGTTCCATACACTTGTTACAAGTCTCGGCTACATAGGATGGCCTAAAGTGCGTTCAGCTAATTTTGTTTTTTTTTTCGGCTTCTTGCTAATTTTGGAGGTTGTTGGACAGTTTCGACGTCATATTCATAAACTCTCGTCTCGTAATGATGCGTTTGATAAAAAGGGATCCTTTATCCCTTGCTTATGATCTCCACTCTACTTCGTTTTTGCAAGAGATTCCGGACTTTTGGTACCAGTTTGGCATTTCCACGCTTTATACAAAACCATTCACCAAAATCCTTTAGTGGATCCATTAGAGATGTTCAGATACTCTTCTGTCGTTCTGATGGCAACACGAGGAGTTCTTTATTTTTTTTTTTATTTAACAGAGATGAATGGATTACTCGGTTGACTTTGAATTAACTTTAGGGTTCTTAAAGCCCAACGAGATCTCAAAGGCTCCACAATGTTATGCCTTAAGGAGGAGGAATTCGAATATTAATACATGAACAGCAGAAATAGTTCTTTAGTCCTCCGACTTTGACGCAATGCAAGAATCGAGGGACGTCAATTTATTTACCAATGCTATGAAGAGCATCTAGTGGCCGTTTAAACAGTGCGGTTGAGAACTCTCAGCTAAAACGCATGGTGTGTGTCCGTATTTTGGTTCGCTGTATACCTAGTTGCGATGAAAATATGAAAGTAATAGCTTTGAGGTCAAATTACCTAAGTTTCTAGACCGGGTTCGGCCCATTATAGTGTGATTGGCATCAACAACCAAATAAGGGTTTAATGCCATTAACAGAAAAGAAATTGCAACGTTACAATTTTCGATGAATTTTACAACTGTGGGCGAAAAATAGTGAGACTTCTTAATTTACATTTCTCGGGAATCCCCTTCGTCACAATATATTTTTCTAGGTTGGTATGACTATCAGTTACATCTGTGCCATCAGAAGTACATAAAGTGCATTTGGCGATTTTTACGGTGAGTGAAATTAATCAGCAAAGAAATTCCATTAAGTCCAACAAAGAAGTTCCATTAAATTTTGTGTGCAGAATCACATTTCTGGTGCCGAAACGTTTAGAATGTTGGAAGAGCCCTTCTGAGATAATTTTTTGTCGTTATCAAGGGTTTTTGGTTGGTACAAATTATTCAAAGAGAGTCGAGAACGCGTTGCTGTCGAATCACGCCCAGGACGGCCATCAACTGATGATTTTAACCGGTTGCGGCTCTACATCGTATTACGCTAAGTGAAATAAACTCACACTGTTACAATGACGACTGTCAAAAATTCTTTTAACGAATTTCAACTTGGTCACACGTCGGTTTTTGATGAGTCACATCCAGGTATCCCGAAAACGGTTTCCACAGAGGATACCATAAGGCCACGTAGCCCATATTCTACATGAAATATTGGGCATGAGATGCTGCGTTTTTTCACTTCGGACAATAACAAGAGACACCGTGAGACACAAATTAGGTTTTGACGGAAACGGAAGGTTCTCTGCAAGCTATCTATCGGTTAAGTCATCGGTAAACCACCAACTGCCCTTCCCTCAAGTATTTAATTGTAAAAATGTAGAGACAGTCACACGAGGGAAAATAAATGTTAATTTGGATACACATAACGCCTATACGCTGTCCTCACACTTGGGGGTAGAGAGATCGAGATGAGCAGCTCGGTAAAATATCTTGGTCTCACGCTGGATTCCACTTTGCGGCGGAGGCAGCATGTGAACCAAACCCTGGTCAAGGCGACAAAGGCACTAATGGTGTGCAATCGGCTGGCAGTAAAATCCTGGGGTTGCAAGCCAAAGGATTGTCAGGTGGTTGTATACCATGATTGTGCGACCGATAGTCACATATGGAGCGGTGTCCTGGGCCTCTGTGGCGGCACAGGCTTCGGTGGTGATGAAACTATCGAAGCTTCAGCGGCTAGCATGCGTCTGCATGACGGGCGCTATGCGAACATGTCCAACGGCGGCGCTGGAGGTCCTGTTGGAACTCACACCGCTCCACATAGCGATCGGTCAAGTAACCAAGCATTCACTCCTGCAAATAACGGCAGAGGGATGCGGCAAAGGGAGAACAATATCGTCCCAGAGGATGGAGAAGATAAGTGGCAACAATCCAATTGCCCTCCTCCCGAAGGACGGGATTACAAAAATAATAAATTTCACGAGGAAGTTCAAGGTTAGCCTTGGCAGCAAGAGCGAGTGAAATGACTCCACTCTTGAGCTGGTGCTGAGAGATAGTACACTGAAGTGGTACACTAACGGCTCGAAGACGTCGAAGGTATTGGTGCAGGGATCGCAGGTCTACGCACAAGGCTATCCATACCGATGGGCAGATGCCCCAGTATCTTCCAGGCCGAAATCTTGGCCATAAGTCAGTGTATAGAGATAAACCTCCATCGCGGCTATCGAAATGAGCGAATAACCATACTCAGCGATAGCCAAGCGGCACTAAAAGCGATCTCCGCTTACGAGATCAAATCGCTGCTAGTGCAGGAGTGTAGAGAACGGCTAAACAGCGTAGCTGAATTGAACCAGGTACACCTAATTTGGGTATCTGGTCATAGAGGCATAGCCGGCAATGAACTGGCTGACGAGCTCGCCCGCTCCGCAGCCTCCACATACATGGTAGGGTATAAAGGAGCTGCTCCCTAAGGAAGAAAGAGTGGGTAGAGAAGGTCATTGGCAACGGGCGCATGGTATGCGGCATGCCAAGTTGCTAATATGGGGGTACAACCTTAATAGGTTTAGATCGATAATCAACCTCCCAAGGATTAAACTCAGGCTCTTGGTCTATACCGGCCACTGCAAGTTGAAAAGGCACCTATTCAACCTAGGACTAGCCTCTTGCGCTAACTGTCGGTCCTGCGACAGGGAACCTGAAACACCGGAGCACCTGCTAATCGACTGCATCGCAGTCTGCAGACGCAGGTCTAAGGCCCTTGGAACCATATTTCCGGATAGGGATCACATCGACTCACTAGCTCCCAGCAAAATACTAGAATTTATCGATTTGCTGGGGCTTGGTGAGTCCCTGTGAGTTAGGAGAGGGCACAATAGACCCAAGGTCGCAGTGCATACCTCAATTAAATTCTATTCTATTCTATTTTATACGCTGTGACCCTGTAGATCTAGGACAATTCCTCTCTCCTTTTTTCCAACAATTGATGGAGTAATTCACCTGGACTCCCCGCAAAGCATACAACTGCAAGGTGCCAAAAGTATTCCAGACACTGTAACACGTTGCGAGAGTGTAATGGATGATTCATATACAACTTTTGCATCGCTTTTCTTCAGGCATTTGCGTTAACAAATAACTGGTTTTGTATGAGTTCGTTCACATTGAGGCGAAGCAAAGCAAAACGAAGCAAAATGTTGGGTAACACTCATATTTTTGGTAGAGAAAAGAACGCAAAGCAAAGCCTTCATTCTGGAAACCCATTCACACGCAACTTTCCTCGCTTTGCGTAACAATTCATACTGAAACGACGAAGGGAAGAAAACAACTCTTCGCGTCGAGAACTTTTTATTTGAACGTACCCATACAAAAGCGTACATCAAACTTTTCTGTCAAAACAAATGCTTGACGCAAAGCGTTGAAACAGCTCGTTTTCTGGTCCTGCCGTTAAGATATTTCGAATTGAGTTAACATATTGCTTTCTCTCACATATAGATTTTTCTTTCTACACCTCGTTGTTAAGGTATGAATTATCCATCAAAGCAAGAAAAATGTAATGTCAATCGCCATTTGAATGTACATTATGTGTATAATATTGTAAAAATATGCTGAAATTTCGTAAAACTAAATTGTTAAATATAATAACAATTTTTTGTCTCTTTATTTCATTTTAATCACAACAATAAAAGTATCGGAATCAATGTAAATATTGCATTACAAAAGGTTGAAGAAAGAACTAAAATAATCAATTTTTTCATTGTGAATGACATATAGAAGGATGAGAAAAACAGACCCCACAATAAGAAGGCCTTTCAAAGCGTAATGAAAGTGAACAAATTTATCTTGGTTTTGTGACAATATTCTTAATATAGACAACTTTAGCTTCCTTTCTAAATATTCGTAACATTGCATTTGTTTAGTATGAATTATTAAATCATTCATTGTGAAAGTATACATAATGGAAGCTACTGGAGATCAGTTAATTTTGGCCACAGGTGGCTATGACCATTCAATCAAACTGTGGCAAGCACATACCGGCCACTGTATACATTCAATGCGCTTTGTAGACACCTCAGTAAGTTCAGGAATATAATTGTATGTTTTAGCCGTTTCTATCTATGTATTCTTACACACTGGATAGAGTGGCGTTTTACACAAATATAATATCCCATATTTTTTGCAGCAAGTGAACGCACTTGACCGAACCCCTGATAAAACTCGTTTGGCAGCTTGTGGTTACCAATGTATACGCCTATATGACATGGAGACCAGTTGCACAACCCCTGTCATAAACTTTGAAGGTGTTCAAAAAAATGTAACACGCTTGGGTTTCCAAGAGGATGGTAAATGGATGTTCACTGCTGGAGAAGATCACCGTGTTCGCATATGGGATATGCTGTCGCCTCAACCACACTGCTCACGTGTTTTCGACTGTCAAGCCCCCGTTAATGCTGCGTGCTTGCATCCAAATCAAGTTGAAATCGCAATGGGTTCTCAAAATGGTGGTGTATATTTATGGGATGTTAAATCTGAAGTACACGATCAACTTATACCGGAAGTCGATGCCTCCATACAGGATGTGGCAATCTCACCTGATGGACAATATATGGCAGCCGTTAACAATAAAGGAAACTGTTATATTTGGTCTCTAAGCTCGTCGCCAAACCAACAATTGAGTACACTTAGTCCCAAATTAAAAATAGCTGCGCATAAACGTTATGTTCTGCGCTGTAAATTTAGTCCAGACTCACGACTGCTAATAACTACCTCAGGCGATGGAACTGCAAGAATATGGGAGACTGAACATTTTACAATGTGGCGTGAATTGAGCGTGGAAAATTATTGGGTGTGGGATGCAGCGTTCAGTGCCGACTCCAAATATGTATTCACCGCGTCATCGGATGGAATAGCTCGCTTATGGAAGCTACAAACTAAAAACGCGGAACGAAAGTATACGGGTCACACCAAAGCCATTACAGCTTTGTCATTTAAAGATGAGATCGTCTCAGAATAACACGAAGTGAAGGGGAGTGAAACGAGCGGCACGTCTGATGCAAGAAATCAATATAATCGCCGCAAAGAAAAGCGAAGTAGTCGGAGTGGTGGAATATGTTGCTTATTCACAGCGTACGTTAATGGTATTTGAAACTCAAATATATACAAGAAAAAAGAGAACAAGTTTCGTAATATACTATTTTCGAATGTGGGATTCGATGTTTTCAATTGCAACATTTTTCCCTCAGTTTTATTATTAGCTGCACTGTATTTTTATACATAACAATGTTTTTCTCCTATTTTCTTGAAAATGCATAGATAACAAACTAAAATCTAAATCAATAATTCTAATTAAGTTAAATTTAATAATATTTATAAAACGTGGTGAGGCATAGAAATAAAATCTTTAATATTTAATAAAATGTTTAATACAATCTGGGAATTTGTTTACGCGATGTATTGAAAATCGGAACCAATTAAAAATTTGCACCTAACTACTATTTAAAGACCATTTTTAAAAATATTTATTCAACATATGGAATGTCTTTAGCTACGTTCCATTCTTTTATCGGATCCGGGTCGTCGCCAAGATTGTAGCCCAAAAAGCAAGTAACATCGGTCGGTTTACAGGTTGGATTGAGCAATAACATTACTTGATTGATTGGAGTTGCCGGACGAAATGGTTTATGCGGCGGCATGGTAACAGCTGTTGGTGGCAACAAGCGCACTTTGCAGGGCTGAAAAAAGCAACATTACTTCATTTATTTGCATATACCGTTAGTAGTATTTAGCTAACCTTATGTACACTGGCATCAAATCTAAAATTGTGGATAGGTAATTTACTTTTGTTGCTCACGGAGATCACTATTACTGATATTTCCTTACTGGGGCGATCCTTAGTGAAAGTCAACATTACTTTTACATCGTCATCGTCCCACAGTACGCGATCACCAGGAGCAGGCTCTACCTTATCCAAATCTATCTCAATATCAGCTAAAGCTATTGTTTGACATATATTGGGCGATTCCTGTTTAATATTTTCAATATTAACAGTTTTTGAGATCTCGGAATCTAATGCCTCAGCATCGACACCTTCATATTTCGAAGGTATTATTAAAACATCAGCTTTCGCAGAGCTTTCGTGAAATATCTCCTCTTCAGCTTTTTCCTGTTGGGTTACATTTTCACAATTTTTTTGCAGATCTTTTGAATGTAATATTGGAATCGGTTTGCATTTTAATTTTTCCTCAGCCAAGGCATTTAAAGTTTGTTTCTCTGGAGTTCTGCAAGAGTTAACATTTTAATTATCTACATTAAATTTAAAATTGTACTTGGTTTGTATATAGTTTTTTATATTTTAAAATATATTTGTTGCTCTTTATACTCACTTTTTAAAGCTGTATACACGTTCTAAGTCCCGCAAAGACGCTTGAAAAAGATCTTCACTCAATTTGTCAATAGTGGACATTTTTCGATAAGAATTTGTCTCGGTTTCAATATCTACATCTTGCAAGGCACTAGACACATCCGCTTTGGCACTAGTTACAGGTGTGGGTTCTAAGATATTATTGCTAAAAACATCATTGACGATTTCAGCTTTTGCCGGTTTATCACTAATTAACGCAGAACCAATATCTAATAGTGAATCTAAATCATCAAGTGGATTTGAGCTAATAGCTTCCCCTTTTCTCTCATTGGAATTGCCAGTTGCACCAAACATTTCCAGGTCAACAATCGATGAAAATGTAGCAGCGGTCGATGAGGATGCAACCTCGTTTGATTCTTCCCCAAATAAATCTGACAGCAGATCAGTATTTCCAGATTTCAAGGTTTTCTCTGAGACGCCTTTTGGAACTTTTACATCATCTGTACTGCCTAACAAAACACTGGTTGGCTGATTTTTCGTTGGCGTTCCTATCAAAGTCTTGAATCGCTTTATAACATTTTGTAAGGAGTCATTAATTTCTACAGCTTCAACTGTAAAAAAAAAAAAAACAAAAAAAATATATAAAATCTTTCTGAAAATTAAATCAAAATTAATTACCAATTAAGGATTCGTCGCAGTTTTCCAATAACGTAGGTAATCGCTCAATTGTGGGTTTATACTTTTTGCATGAATGGTACAATTCCCGCATTACCGACATGCTTTCGCTCTGCTCGTCAATTTCTTTCCCTTCCGATTCATACATATTTAGCATTTCTACTAACAATTCGACGGTGTTTGTAACTTCTTGTAAAAAGTTTTTATGTTGTATCATAAAATCCATTCGACGGGCATCCTTGTAAAGTAAAAGCAAAAACTGTCATATATTTCGAATGTAAAAAACTACATCCAGCACTTTTTTTACACGGTTTCTTTTTACACCGATTTGAAGTTACACGTTTGAAAAAAAAAAATTAGTATGGTTTCAAAATCACTGTAATTATGTTTGTTTTTACCACACTTGGCACCATTGCTGAAATGAATATTCATAGTAGTAACCGGGAAATCCCCTTATTCGATAACTCTTACCTACACATTCTGTCCGCAAGATATTTACATTTATTACGTGTCTACCGTGTAAAAAAAGAGTTGGGTGTTCTTCAAAGACTTACTTGTTTCACTCTATTTTGTATTAATAAATTTGCTCTTTTATAATTCTCGGGGTCTTTACTGTTAATGAGCATGGATAACATTTTTTCGTCTATGCCGAGCGTACTTTCACGCTTAGACTCTACAACCGGTGTAGCTGCTTGATCCACTTCGCTTTCTAAGCAGAGCTTTTTATAAACTTCTTGTATTTTGACTTTTTGAGGATACTCGGCTGTCCATAGTAACAGACACTCAATGATCCTCTTTTTAATAGCTGCTGGTGTTTCACCGCCTTGAAATTTTTTTGAAACGAGATAAACGAGTTCATTAAGAAAGCGGAACTTAGCGACTTCGGCTTGAAATTCTGGACCACATTTACTCATGCATTCTTCTAGTAACTAAAACAAATTTAATAATTATTAACTATTACAATGTAAGTACATAATACGAACGTTTATCGCCCTTGTGGACTCAGTGATATCTTTGGATCGAACTTTCGTCATAATCATTTTTAGCGCTTTGTCTACGAGTGTTGGGTTACTCCGCACGACCATACAAAACATCTGTGAACTTAGTTCGTCTATATTTTCGCGACTGGGGTTTGTCGCTCGATCTTTTTGTGGAAATGTACAAACAATGATTATTATTTAGTTTCCATCAAATTAGCTATATATCTTTCATGACAACTCACCTAACATTTCTTCCATAATATTTTCGTTAGTAGTCATATTTTCTAATTAAACACTTCTTTTAAACTCTTTAAATTATTTCAGTCTTTATTTTTGCAAAGTTCTCTTATTCTTTCCGATTTTTGTGAGTAATGAATCTTTGACATTTCTTACTGTGACCGAGCACAATATGTATAGCAACTTTCTTTGAACACACCTATCACATTGACATTTATTCAATCGATCCATAAGAAAATATAATACATATTGCGGAAGATATACACTAAATTTATGAATATATATTTTAAAAGCTATACTAAATTTGTTTTAATGTGAAGGTCAAAGAGTGTGATAATAATATGTGAAGTTATTAGATTCAAATTAAAATTTGTTGGATTTTATGGAACTATTTTCCGTTTGGTGAAAGTTAATTGCAATTTAGTCTCTGCAACTTACATTTGTTTCAATCTATGGGTGCATTTACGAGTCGACAAAATGGTGCAGTGGAAGAGGCAGAGCAACGTAATTCAACTCATGCCTACAAATATCCTCCTCGCTCGGGTAACTTTTTTGGAAGCCACTTTATCATGGGAGGAGAACGCTTCGACACACCCCAACCAGAGTCTTATTTATTTGGCGAGAACGCCGATTTGAATTTCCTTGGCAGTCGTCCCACAGCATTTCCTTATCCCCCTCCTCAAGCCAGCGAGCCAACTAAAACTCTGAAAAGCCTAGTAAACATACGTAAAGAGTCGGTACGTTTTGTACGAGTTTCACCCGAAAAACAAGAAATAGTATCCGCCAACACACACATAGATAATATTGATGGTAATATTATCACTAACGAACTTGGTGGTGGTGGTGATGGTTCGGCACAACCCGGAGCATTCTCTTATAATATC
Organism: Bactrocera dorsalis; assembly: GCF_023373825.1. Classification (NCBI taxonomy): domain Eukaryota; kingdom Metazoa; phylum Arthropoda; class Insecta; order Diptera; family Tephritidae; genus Bactrocera; species Bactrocera dorsalis. Next base: position 159,407 of record NW_026038066.1, read on the forward strand.
GAGTTCACTTTTGATTCGGACGCCAAATGCGCCATAACAATTTATTACTTTTGTACTGAGGAAGTAAGCCCTAGTGGCGTAACACTTGTGCCACGGGATGGACTAACATCCGAAACGTACCACTATGAAAAAGGTATAAATCAATTCTTCTCTCAAACGAGTCACACCTTCAATCCGCAATTAATTCCTGAGGATGATTTAGTCTACAATCAGACAAAAGAACAATATCCAGTTGCTATACATTGCGTAGTAGAGGAAGGTAATGAAGACTGTCGGCAATCGCATACAACTATATGCGTTATTGATCACCATCCTGAAACAAACAGTTATGTATTGAGAGCTCTTAAACAAAAAATTTTCGTTGATGGCCTTTGTTACCTACTTCAAGAAATATATGGTATCGAAAACAAAGTAATTAATTACGTCTAATTTAAATTACTAAGTTTCACAAATTTCTGATAATTTATTTTATTTTAGGCTGTTAACAAAAGTTCCATCGATGAAGAAATCGATGACCATGGAAGTGAGTGTGTTATTTGTATGAGTGAGACACGTGACACTCTTATACTACCTTGTAGGCATTTGTGTCTATGTAATTCTTGTGCGGATTCATTACGTTATCAAGCGAATAACTGCCCTATTTGCCGTGCTCCTTTCCGAGCACTTCTTCAGATACGTGCAGTTCAAAAAGGAGTAAGCTCTCACACTTTGCATCAAAATACACCCACCTCGGCACCAGGAGAACCAGCTCCATGTGATCAACACATACCGCCCGGCTACATTCCAGTGTCACTTATAGAAGCACTCAATGGACCGCCACAGTTTGTAGGTCGACCTCGTCCGAATGACGGTGATATGGCTGATGGGGTAGCTCTCACCGCTTCAATGGTGGTTGAGAATCATAAGGCAACTTCTCCTTTAAAACCCAACCAACGACGTTCTAAAATCAAGAAAAATGTCTCAACTTCTACAAACACGAGTGAAGTGGGTACAATTACAGCCACAAGTAGCACAACCAACCCTACCCTCTCTGTAGTAGAAATAGCAAATGAGAGTAATGTGTGTAGCTCAGCAAATACAGGATTTGGAGCAGCAGCACAGAAAAAAACACTTCCGGCCGATACAGAAACACAGACGAACCCTAGCAATTCCCAAGATAAATTACACATTGTCAATGAACGTCAGAGTTTAAAGGTGCCAAAAATGAAACGCTCTTCAAATTCTAACAGCGTAAATTCTTCGCCATCGCAAAATGAACTTGACACCGATGACAGCGAAAACGAGAAATTATCGCCACTACTAACTCCCGATAATAAATCCAAATCTTCAAATATTACGCGAAACAAAGAAGTAATTGGAATTAATAATGACAGTGATAATGAGGTTGCTGATGTATTGGAAATGAAATCTAGCACTTCATTGAAAAAGAGTGCGACAAGCGGCAATGCTGAGACTGCGGTCGTCAATGCGGATGACTCGGACTATTACACACCCGAAGACACACAGAACTCCATTTTAAGTCCCTTATGTCCTGAAAGAGAACGCGAACGACCCAAAAGTGGAGACAAGTTGTGTAGTCTAAAAGGAAACGCAGGGAGTTTTAAAGGCACCAGCAGCTTAGCCAAGAAGAATCTCCATAAAAAATCAACGTCAGTTGGCAACATAGTTGGTCCAGGCAACACCACAGCCAACTCTGGCATACCTAGTACTATAGCTGGCGATATGAAGAGCAATGTGAGCTCTCTACCAGGTATTCATTTGCAGGCATTCCTATATATTTAATTTAACTATCTACATAATTACTTTTTTTACGCAGACATGTTAGATAATCCGATAAACGTGAATACAGCATCTACACGCAGCTCTAGTGACAGCTATTCGTCGAGTTCGTCAACAAAGCAGCTACTAAGCTCGAATCCAGCGAATACGGCAGCTAATATAATAGTAGATGATAAGACTGCTTTACAAAACGCAGTTAATGTTTAAGTGATTGAAAGTGTGCTATAAGCCACTTCGTATTTAATATATTTATGTCGTACAATACATATACACTATATTGGAGAAGGGAATATCGATTTTTATTTAAAAGGCATATACTCCTCAAGAGCTAAGCTAAAGTAATTGATTCTTATAATAGTGTTCTGACTTATTGCTTTTAACTGTTTTTTACGCGTTGCTTCTTTAGTATGAAATTCTAAATTTTTATTCTTGTAATTATTACACTTCGAGATTATGCCATCTGATAAACGGATTTTATTTCAATGTGTATTGGACATGAACTTTTTTCATATTCCTCACTTATTCGTCATTGTTAGTCTCCTCCGAAGCTTCACCACCATCCGCATTCAAATTAGAACTCTCAGGCTCGTTTGTTGCGCTGCTATTGTTGTCATTGTTTATATTTTCTGTTTGGTTAGTATTATTGCTTCCTTCAGGGTTAAGGATACGTTCGCGATTTCGCAGAGAATGAATACAGGCCAACAGCCGTATCATAAAAGCCGCTGGTACTGTGATAGTATCTTTAGTTTGCTCCAACATTATTGCATTACGTTTCATGAGCTAAAGATTTTTTTTAACTTTACAAAATTATTTTACAGTAATAATTAATTAAATATACGTACATCTTCAGCTGCCGCCTCATCGAAATTGGCATGCTCCAAAGAGGGAGCCCATATTTTTACATCATAATCTATGCCTGAGCTCGCTAAATAGGGCAGCTCAGGATGAGGTTGTAAGCAGTTCACAACATGTTGATCACCTTGCATTAACATGACTAGTTTCCCGGTACGTCGGTCCCAAGTAAATATATGTCCGCAATCCGATCCCGACATAATATAGTTATTACCCCAAAAGTTTGCTTCCTTAATCATGGTACGTGCATTTCTATGCCCAACAAACTTCATACGCAGATAATCGAAAAGACGCTTGTCGAGTTCCGCAAGTTCTTCGTTCAAAGTATCCGCTTCATCGTCACGGAACTGTATGGCTTGCTGACCAGCACTGCTAATATTAGGCGTATCGGTAATGGACGTATTTGTCGGTTCTGCTGGAGCATTTATGGTATTTTCTTCTGGAGGTCGACTAATATTATTGACTACAGCCGTTGTAGAGATAGGTTGAGTTGAAATCACCTGCGTTTGAGGCATTGTATTATTTAAGTTAATAGTACGAGAGTTGTGCAAACGACTAGCAACTCTACGCCAATAAGCACCTGAAGTAGATGGTGTCGAATCTAAAGAAACAAAAGAAAAATTATGATTTTTTATCAACAATTACTATTTCAGTTTTCTTGCTTGTACCGTTTGACGTTTCTCTTGCTACTGCAGCCAAAAGCGTCGCTTGATTTTCACGATTAAGCTCTTGTGCTTGGCCGGAAAGACCCATTCGTGTTCGTGGATCGTTCAGCATACGAGATATAACCTCTGTCATCCGACTCATTATGTTCGCTTGCAATTGCGGACGCACCTGTCCAATTTCCACTCGGCCTCTCGGGTAGTTCTCAGGACGCGCATCCGGTCCAGTGTCGGACCAATCACCACGCAAGCGTAATCTTCGCGTAACTTGTTCGGCCGTTAAAGTGGGAGGAGGAGATGATCTGTTGACATCAGCTGTTCGCCCTTTTTCGTAAAGCTCATTTACGTCTACACCATCACGACGCAAATCAAATAGATACAAATACTCGGAAGAGTAACTTACCAGCAGTTCAGACTCTTCGGGGCTGTATCTAACGCAAGTTATGCGATATTGTCGATTCGTCATCATGGGAATTGGATAGGCTTTAATCGGCTTAGTATGCCTCTCAGTAGTGGGTATAGAGCTATCGCTAAAGTCAATGATCGACAGGTAACGTCGATCATAGACTCGTACAATCGCATCGGAACTACCGACTGCTACATAGTAGTTACTGATGGGCGACAAATCCATGGCATTAACCGCTGATGGGCTGAATATAAGTATATTATCTTTACAGCATGTCTTATGACAACTCGATATCTGCCGTAAATCGAAAAGACGGACTGTACCATCCTCCCCGCAGCTTAAAAATGACCTTGGCTCTGAAGGTATGGTTAGTACTTCATATGTTGTACCACTTTTGTGACAATTAAAAAAACTCAATTTAGCCTCATTTTCACTATGTTCATATAAGGGCTGCATAGGAGCAGTCTCTCTCGTAGAATCAGCGCCCGGTATCACAGTGTTAACATTATTTAATAATGGTGTATGCTGCCGACGAACATATGGAGCTAACAACTCGGTATGCAACACAATGCCATCTCCAGAACACGATACTATCGAATGACCATTCGACTGTGGCATAAACCGTGCACTAAAAATATTTGCCCTGTGAGCCGTTTTATATTTCAACAGTACCTCTTGACTGTGTGGGTTCGTTATAGCAATGCACTGATCATCGCTACCCGACAACAAATATTCGCCCGTGCTGCTCCAACTAACAGTGTTCACACAGCCAGAGTGCACATGTAAACGGCTCATCAAACCCAAACGTTGCACATAGTCCAGCGAGTCTGAAAGGTTGGATAATTTTAGGAAGTTTGGAAAATAGAATTAATTATTAATATATATGTACCTTTGGTACTCGCAATGTAGTTATGAGTGGCAGTTCGTGTTGAATTCAAACTTTGATTATTATAAACACTTCTAAAGACGCTGGTCTTGTTCAAACGCTCGCGAGACATTCTATGTAGCGTCACCAAATTCACCTTGCGTTTACTTTTTAGTTATGTAGGCACTTCTTGAAGAAATAGATGGACTATAAAGATCCTTAAAGCAATAGAACCGTGCGATAACTTAGAGGATTATTAGAAATATCTTTTTATCGTCCTTTCCAACTTTTATTGTGGCACTATAGCATTCTTAATACATGTTACTTATATTCACACTTTTCAAATAAGGTGCAAATGACGCTACGGACAATCTAAACTAGACCTTATCTTTTGCTATAAACAAAAACTGTGACTAGGAATACATATGTATATATTTGTATCTATGCACTTATGTATGGACATACATATATAGAAATTGAAGAAATAAGATAATCAAATATTGCATATTTCTATATACATACATAATTAAATGTACATACTTACATATGTACGTATACGTTCATATTCAATGAGAAAAAATTTTGCTTGGAACACAAAAGTTTAATTTAATTTTTTTTCGAGCGTTGTTTATTATATGGATTTTAAGATTGCCACAGAAGATGTTAGGTTTCACATTATACTTTGTGATCAAACGACTAATAGTAATATGTATGAATGTACTTATGTAAATATATGTAAGATTAATCAATAAAAGAAAGTTCCTTGACTGTATAATGCAATATAATTCAAAAATTGTTCTACATAATATATATGTATGTCTGTATATGTAAATTTCACAGATGAGTATACAAGGCCTTATCTTGGAAAAAAGAAAGCCCCTCAGTATTTATTATTCATGAAAAACTTTGAAAGGCACCTGCAAAGAACGCTTCTACGTATTGGCTATACTCAATGTACTTGCTTATACATGTATGTATGTATATACATATGTACATTTTAACAATTGACGACAAAAATGTGAAATAGCTTCCTGCTCTTTTAATAACCAAACATGCAGATCTTAGATGTATTTACCCGGGTAAACATTTCAAGACCATTCACTATACACACATATGTATATACTTACAATTTTGGGTGTTTATGTCCTCAACAATTTTTAATTATTTACCCTTAAACAATTTAAATAATGTTTTATAGCAAATTGTATATAAATTATTACACTCGAAATTTGATTTTCACTCTCCCCTAATTACAAAAAAAAATCCGTTGTTTATAAAGATTTGATAGTTCAAACGTCCGCAATGATTACAGCAAATTCTTGTCAAGGTTATTATTAATTTTCACATTGTACATTTCTATAAGAAGTTTAGTAGAAAAACTCCGAATAATTAAAATATGCCTTAATATTTCATTATTTTGTCACTTTTCGCAGCAATTGACCTGCTCTTAGCACATCGCGGTATGTTTTCCAAATATTGTGCTGTTCGTATTTCTTTCCCCAGTCCCAGAAATTACCAAATTGTATAAATTTTTTCTTTGTTTTTATCGCTCCTTGTCATTTCGTGCAAATACCTCTTCTTATTACTTCCACACACTACATGCAAACAACCTTATTTTTAAGTATTTGCTTTTCCATTTTCTATTTATCCTACTGATTTAAAATTTTTGTTTACATCGCTCTTTCGCATTCGTTTGCCATTTTTATTTTGCTAACGTCATTTGGTTACTAATAAATATTGTTAAATATAAGAAAATTGGCAGCCCTATAAATTCACATTTTGCTTATATCCTTTTAGGCATATTCGTTAATAAAAAAACATTTGTTTTATTATATGTTATTACATTTGAGCTTTTCTCTTGTTAATTTTGTAATTATTAAAGCATGAGCTGCAATTATGCGGATAATCTGTCACCATATGGTAATAAAGGTATTTTGGGTATACCGGAGGTAATTCTGAAACGCATTAAAAATACATTCTCATAATTCTCATTAATTAAAGTAGGAATTCGATAGTGCAGAATCGGTGGAGAGAAAATGTGAAGAATTAGTGGACTGGATTCTGGCGGCAAGAGGGCGCGTAGTGGTGCACACAGGAGCAGGCATAAGTACTAGTGCTGGTATACCCGATTTTCGGTAAGATGTCCAAAAATTGTATTATTTCATTTTCAATTCAACACATTTTTGCAGTGGGCCAAAAGGAGTATGGACTTTAGAAAAAAAGGGTGAAAAACCAAAAATAAATGTATCGTTCGAAGATGCCATTCCTACAAAAACACATATGGCGTTAAAATCATTGTGCGAACAGGGTTTTGTGAGATTTGTGATTAGCCAAAATATCGATGGACTTCATTTGAAGTCGGGTTTCTCACGCCAGCACTTAGCCGAACTTCATGGCAATATGTTTATAGAACAATGTAGTAAATGTAGGCGGCAGTTTGTACGGTCGACTGCAGCGAAAACAGTGGGCCAGAAGCCATGTGGTGGGATGTGTCGATCAGGCGAATTTGGTCAAACACGTTCATGTCGTGGTGGCTTGCTTTTGGATAATGTTCTTGACTGGGAGGCCGATCTTCCAGAGCGCGACTTAGATATGGCTTTCATGCATTCCACGTAAGAGATTAGTTAAAAGCCAAAAAAATACATACTAACTACATACGTATCTTGTTATTCGTATTCAAGTCTAGCCGATGTAAATATAGCACTGGGCACAACACTACAAATCATACCAAGTGGGAACTTGCCACTGAAAAATAAGAAATACGGTGGCAAAGTAATTATATGCAACCTTCAACCTACTAAACACGTGTGTATATATATAAAACATATTCTGCTTTCTTCTTTAATTAAATATTTAATTTTAGGACAAAAAGGCTGATCTGATAATATCTACCTATGTGGATGATGTTTTGGAGAAAATATGTAAACGTTTAGGCATCGAAATACCCACTTATAATGCTTCAGAAGACCCCACCAAAGCACCAACTGCCGAAAACTCTGAGTGGACTATACCGGCACATACAGTCAAAGAGTTGGAAAAAGAATACAATGCAAAATTAAAAACTTTCAAAACGCAACAGAAGCTGAATACTGACCTTCCCAAATCCATAACAAAAGTGATGAAAAATAAAAAGCGCAAGCACGAAAACTAATGATGCTCTTTTTCTATTATAAGAAAACCTCAAGTCGAAACCATGCTAAACTTACAGCCCAACATACTCATCAATAATATTGAGCGCATTTAATAATAACTGCTAAAGCATTCGAATATAGTGCTTAAGACATTCAGTTAATGTAAGCAAAAATCATTGTAACATTATTTTGGCGAATATTTTCCGCTGGAATCAGTTAAGATATTAAATACGCATTTGTAGATGTTTTAATATACAATTTTTCATTTTAATTTCTCGCTTCAATTTGTGTACAAAAATCATAATACATACAAACATTAAATGTCATTTAAAAATAGTATTATTACAAATATGAATATCGGCATATTGCCAAATATAAAATGTTACTCTTAAAATACAATAAAAAATTTATAAAATATCTTTTGCGCAATTCTTATTCACAATTTTAGTCTTAATAGAGAAAATTAAAATATCTCATAGCAATAAAATAGGCGATTTAATGTTAGTCGCCTTATTCGATTATTAAGAACATCAATTGTAGTGTATAAAAATAATGTCAAGAACATCAATACAGGTGGTCCGTTGTATGTGAGAAGTGTGGAGGTTAAGGTAAATGCGCATCTGAGAGAAATTACTCTGCATCTAAACTTCTTTTAGCTCAACTGAGTACCGTTATTTTCTGTACTCCCATCGCTGGTTGTACCCGAACTTTTTTATTTAATTGCATATTGTCCGAATGTCGATTAAAACATCAAAATATTGCTTAACAACTACTTGTTTGATTAACAACTCTACAAAAATTGAATTCCGCTACTTTATTGTGTTTTATTGGTTATACAGGATGTGTCTGTATATATAGATATACATATGTATATGTATGGATATTTGTATTTGTTATTTCGCATTTCCAATTCGATAATAATATAGCTTTGCAGCATATTAATTTATAAAATATCCACTTTTCTTTAGGTTCATGTTACATATTTAGAAGAATACTTGTGATATCTATTCTTGATTATCGTTAAAATTCTCCTTATTTGATTCATGAAGACTTTAGAATTAGATTTTCTATGGCTAGAACTGCGCGATCTTCAAGTAGCACTCTACAATTTACTCTATTTTCTGTATGGTTTCAGGTTCGCAAAACAAACAGCATAACTTGAAAACAACATTAAAGAAGGCATTTAAAAATATGCATGATGTGTTCATACATACATAAGCATACCATGCACAAACACCGTATATATGTTTATACATTTCCAATTTTATGAATCCAATATGTTCTCCCGGTTTAAGTAAGTGCATTCGGCTTGTGTGCACCGTGGATATTCACTTCTAATAAAAAGAAATGAATTTTCTCTTTTTGGCAATTGAACTAAGATCTACATACGTTTGTACGAATTTAAGATATATATAATTCAACTATTTCATTCAGTATTTTTATTATTCATTTATCTTTATTTAGAAAATCATTGCTTATTTTTACGCTTAGTTTTCTTATCTATCATAGTCCAACAATTATTGATTAAATACCAATTATGGGTGCTCCAAAGGCTACGGAAACGCTATACTAGCGCGTCTACAATATGGAATTATAGTATTTTTTAAGATTTATCTTGTGTGTACACTCGGACGCTCGAGTTTGATTGAATTTGCATTGCCTTGCATTTGAGTTTCTTTCCAAGTATTTTGCAAATTTTACCGCTATGTTTATTATAGATACTATTTAACTAATTTGCTGCTATGGATAACTGATCTATCCGAAATTGATGAAATGCAATTTTTACATATTTTTTTAAGCATATATGTATGTGTTTTTGTTTATTATATTTAAATGATTTCTTATTCAATAATTTAGTAAATATTATTTATATGTATATATATATATATAAAGAATTTCCCGTTTAGAACAGTAAAACGATTTTATGGTAAGAACTTTTGGTGTTGCTTCTCCAATTTTATTCGATACTTAAAAGTTAATTTTACGAGTAGATATCATTTATAAATAAAAACTACTTGCATACATATATGTACAAATAAATCAAAAATTTCAACAAAATTTAAATTAATTAGAAATTCTTTAAAATAGCTCACACATTATATACTACTTTGTATATTTAATATATACAAAAAAAAAAAAGAGTAAAAATTTACAAAATACAATAAACAGCGCCGAAGGCGTATTTAATCTTTTTTAAATATGATCACCGTAAACTTCACTTAATATATTTCATATGTTTATAAACTCTTTAAGTGTAAAGGCGTGCACCTGTATGGGTGTGCGCATTTTGTAATGAAATTGTGTATTTATAATTAAGTAAATAAAAATCGGTATGAATAAAACTAAGCATGGTTTGAAATGGCAATATGTGCATAAAATAAAAATTTAAAAATATATAACCTCTCAATGCTGGTGAAGTTATCGCTGCAATTATAAAAATCAAATTTGGAACCAGATTATTTCTCCAATTATTTAGGGGGTTTAAATCCCTTTAAAAATAGTTTTTTTTTTACGAGTATTTTCTATGTGCTACGCAAATGGCAACTTGAAATTGCTCAGCACCAACGTGACGAAGCAATTAAACAGTAAAGTTACGCGTTCAAAGAACACAAATAGGACGCAAGATATATAAAAGCAATCATTGCAACTCAATATTTCTATCCCATACCAATTGTTTATAAATGAGGAAGTGGGAACTGAGTAAAGCACTAGCGCGTGAATTTCTGTCGACTGCCGCTTTGTCAATTCTTGCAAACTCCGGCGGTGTTCACGGGCGATGCGGCTATTGGTGTTGTGCCGTTTGGCAGCTTGACGCTATTAAGACTACTGCTGCTGATATTCGCCAAATTATTGTACTTCGTTGGGCCAGATGTCTTCAGTAGAATAATCTTCTGATTCAAATTGCTCGCCGTGCTGTGATGTTGAAGTGGTTGCTGCTGTTGTAGATGGTGTGCTTGTTGGTGCAACAGTGTGCTATTGCCATGATTGATCAAATGTGAAGCAGCGTTCGTTACTGTGTGTAGAATATTGCTTTGATTGCTGCCACCGGTTGCTATTAAATTCACACCAACCCCACTTGTTGTCAGTTTTTTTGTTAAACCCAACGACGTACTAGATGCTGTATTTCCTAATTGATGCGTTGGTGCAGGTGTTATTGTTACGGTACTAGGAGCTAGTGCATTCATAGCTGCGGTTTGTGTGGATGCAGCTAACGAGGATGCCGGCACGATTGTTGTCACACCGTTTTCATGTTGTATGGTATTGTTATTGTAGATTGCACGAGATGTAGTTATTGTCGCTGATGTTGCCTTGCTGTGAGAATTGTTAGCAACCGAATTTCCTACTGATATGGTAGATATAGTAGCGGGGGTGACTGGAGAGATTTTTAAGGATGGTGTAGCCGAACCAATACGCGAGACCTTAAATAAATATTAATTTTGAGTTATTTGATTTTTCCCTCTACCAAATAATTTATACATACATTAGTTGCTGATTGTTGTTGTTGAAAATGTTGCTGCATAGCCCCAGCACTGGAATTTGCCATCATAGCCAAATGTTGTTTGCGATTCTGCAATAATTTGGCAGCTACCTCATTACCAGTAAGCATTAAATTTTGAGGTTGACCATGTATCTGGACACCACTTGCCAAAAACATCGTATGCACATTGCCTATTGCTGCACGAGCTGCCAGTTTTTTCTCTGTATCCTCCTGCTAAAAACATATTTTTAATAATAATTGCGACAACTCTTATCCGTAACAATATATACATATGTATGTACATATATGACTTAATGAAAAATTTATTATAATATTCGAAATGGAACTTACCAGAGGACTTGCGGATTTTCTATCCTGCAGATTTTCGTCGAATCCAGAATCTGAGGAATTGTCACTAAACTTTGGTGCAGTCGAGGATAATGAGGAAGAAGCAGCCGAAGAGTTGGAGCATGTGGATGTTGGTGATGAACCGACGGGATAGTATTGCGTACTCTGCTGATTGGACCCGCCCGTTATTGGTTTTGAGACCACATATGATTTTGTCACGTTTCGCATTACTGGTTTTATATCTTGGAAATCGCCAGCCTTAATACGCTCCACAGTCGCTGATGAGACTGGCGCGGCTGTGGACGTGACACCAATTTTTTCCAAAGAATGTTTGAAAATTTTTCCCGCCTTTATTTTATGTAAAAGCCTATTGCTCCCTATTATATTTGTTGTTGGTAAGGGTGGTGAAATTGTAGTAACCTTGGCAGTTGAATGTCGTGGCATTTGCGCACTCGCAGATGTTGCATTGGAAGGAGAAATGCTCGATATGGCAGATACATTTGTGGTATTTATTGCAAGCGATAATGGTGTGGAAACGACAATATTTGAGTTGCTTCCAATCGATATTGCTGATGAATGCGGTGTTGAGCCACTGTGATTTGCAATGTTTGTGCTGCTTTTAATTATAACGGGAGTGTTTGTTGATACTGCCAGAGATTCAGTCTTATTTGAGGAATTTATAATATTATTATTAACAGCGAGATCCACTTGAGGAAAACTTTCCGACTGTCGTTTGAAGAACAAATGATGCTTCTTCAATACTGGTGTATGATTGGTTTTCATTGCATTCACTGGATTGGGCAATGGAGGTGGACAAACGCTAGCCACCGATGGCGCAGATAATTGAACTACGGCTGGCATTGTAGCAATGATTGTCTTTTGCAAAGTAGATGACAGCTCCTCATTGGTCGACGACTTGGTCTCAGTATGCAAAATTTGCGAGCGTTTATGTTCTGTGCAGACTTCAAATTTTTCTATATCGAGTAGTATTGTTCCAGCTAACGATGGACACACATACATCATGCCACAGCAAGTCTTACGTTCTTGCCATTCCGTCTCATCAAAGAATTGTGTTTTATCATTGACAAGTTTTAATGTGGACCGATTTCGAATAGGAGGCATACATTTACGTCGTTTGCTTCCTGTTTTTAGGGGACTCTTGCAGTTATTATTGGAAACATTACTAATATTGGTGGCCCTTCGGGAGGCACGGTTTGCAGATGCACGCGTTTGTGTTTGAAATTGCACTGTTGAATTATTTACGTTTACATTTCCTCGTTTCGAATCGTAAACATCTCCGCCTTCGCCGATATCTTCATAGTCGCTATCCATTGAATCAAGAGTTGCAGAAAACAAATGTTGGTCCTTCCATGTTTTTAACTCAGAGACAGATCGTCTACATTCATCAGCTTTCCTTTCGGAGCAGGCGCCGGCGCCTAATTTGCTTTTTTTACTTTTTTTAAATATTTTGGAAAATTTTTCGGGAATGAGTGACTTTGAATTGGATGCTCGTCGAGAATTTGTATTATTACTTGAAGCACTATGCGCTGTAGTTTCCCTATCGTCTCGACTTTTTTTGTGTTTTGAAATGGATTTCGTTCCGGGTCCCGCACGAGCGTCAACCACCTATAATAATTAATTTTAGATAAACAATTACATTTACTGATTAATCAGAAAACAAATAAGTAATTTTTAGTTATAGATATTAAACTTACATGTCCCCAATGTCGGGTGCTGCCCCCTGGAAGCCGTTTAAAACGTTTCACCAGCAAAACACATGCATTGCAAATTTCTCCATGACGAGGATATTTCAAGTTGAAACATTTCATTGAGTCCTGTTCGTATTTACGTGAATCAGTAAAACGTGAACTACTCGACTTTGCACGACAAATGCAACATCCTTCAGCCGAGCGATAAACTCGTGGTTTGTGAAACGAGAACATTTTATTATATACTTTGTCTTTCTTCAATTTTATTGGACTTTCTTATTTTAACCTCCGGAAACCCGATATGATTTACAAGTTGATTTTACGATGTTTTCGATATCATTGAGTTACATCTTTTCGCAAAATTTCTTAACTGAAAAATTTAATATACATATACACATATTAGCATTGTTTTATATTTGAAATACAAAAAAAATGGTGGTATTCTAGTTCAGAATATATTTTTCAACTCTCTATTAATTAGAGAAATTTCTTAATAACTTTTTAGGGATGTTTTGCTACCCGTGCTTTCAATAATAAACTTTTTACAATTTGATTTAATGCAAACTTCACAAAATTAATATTATCAAAACGCTGTGAAAATAGTAACGAAGATAATTCTTGACTTATTGTTAGTTCATAATGCAGAAAATGTAAAAAAAAATGTAAACAAAATAAACCTGTGTTTAGCAAACGAAAGAAAATGTACATTTTTCTAACAGGTTACTGACATGAAAAAGCTCCACACTAATTGTAAAAAATACAAAAAAAAAGGTATCAATTAGTTGTCATTCGCTTTTAAATTTGAATACGAAATCGCAACTTTGTTTTGATTTGCCGTTTGTCGTCAAGGTGTAAAAACTTGACAGCACAGTTTGCAAAAGCGTTGACGCAATCAAGCTTTTATCTCTCTCTCCTTCATTCATTTATTTTCTTTTCAGCTCTCTTTACCAAACTGTTGAGCTATTTGTCTCTTTTGTTCTTTTAAAACACACAATGCAAATTGTTAAAAGATACTAATCCAGCTATATACCAACATTTTGATCACAAAATCACATCAGTATTTTTCACAATTGTCGTCGGGAATTCTAATAATTTATATACCTATTTCTATTGCTAGAATTCTACCGACTTATATCGACAACAAGTAGCACATAAAACTACCAGGCTTCGTTGACAATTTAATAATTTTAAATTTAGCATTTTTGCAATGTTTATATACATTCAAATATGTACATATATACATATTTCTATTCTTGAAATAGTTCACAAGAAAATTAACATTCACATACATGCGTGCACTATGTTAGATTAAATGGTAGTTGAGCACTGACAGTGTTATATTATCTTGTCTTTTCGCTTTGCTATGCATACATACCGTGGATGTCATTAAATTGAGTATTTTGTCCAACTTTTCTCTTGGATCACTTGTCTCTTGCTGTAATCGTCAGTTCTCAAGTTAAGATATTTAAAATTAGCCCCAATGCATACACAATGCATGAAAAGGTGGTAATGCAAGAAGTGAAAAACGGTGCAACACAAGATTGGCAAGTAACCATGGTTGAAAAACGAAAAGCTGGTTTTCTGTACATACGTTCATGAGAATGCATACTTAAGTATGTATGTATATAAACTCACGAATATCTGCAGCAGAAAAAATGAGAACCCAACAGGGTTAGCGTATGAACAAATTGATGTAATATGAATTTCACCGCAAAAAAATTCAAGTATCTACATATGTGTAAAATATATACATATCTATGCATATTTAAAATATATATACACTTCAAAATGAAAATATCGCGACAGGTACCAAACTTTTTCCACAATATATACCTATTCTTTTATTTAACGGCTTCTAAAATAGTTATTAACACACAATTATGAATAGCCATGACTAAAATTGGATTTTCCCTAATTTCCACATAAATGCATAAAATACTGCACACACAAACTACGTACCATATTATTCAAATTAATTATTTTTGAGAAATTGTATACTATTTATAGTATTTTTATAATTATCACTTCAAGCAAAAAGTAATAGTAACTATTTTAAAACGAACAAGAAATTCACATCCGAACACCACAGCTACTAAGAAAAACTGAATTTCAGAAACTACTCGTATATTTGCATCTATACGCAAGTTCACTTCTGCTTCTACACTGTTGTCCGTCCAATAACTCTCCACTTTACTACCGCCGTTTCAGACTGTTGCGGCAGTTGCGGACCCAAGAAAATGAAATACACAAAAATTCGAAAAGTCGCACAAAGCGGAATGTGTGAATATGAAACGCGTAAAAAGAATAGAAGAAACGCGCGCACTCGCACCAGAGAACTTATATATACTTTTAAGTTCTCTGCTCACACCACAGCCACTGCTATGCGACGGCCAGGTAGATGTATACGAATATCCGGAAACAACAAAATACTCCAATGAACTCACTATATATTTACGTATATGCTATATATTTATAAGAGTAAAAACTGAAATGAAGGCAAATTTATCACAAAAGCGAACAACTTACAGTGGTTTATTTACTATAAAAAGACATACTTGTTTAAATTATGAACAGATTTAATTAAATACATATGTAATTGGTACTTTGTTGTCGCTTGTGTGAAGTTGAGTTGGCATATGTATATATCAAAGGAAACTGAGGAAAATACGCGACCAACTCAATTTTATGTATCGTATACGAATTTACGGAGACAGTAAAAAATGTCAGAATCGTGTGAAAAAGCACGAAACATTACCGTTTCTTTTCAACTTTTTCGCATTCGCTTTTAACAAGTTTTATTTTGTGCTTACACCAGAGAATGAAATAACAAGAAATGAAACTGATAAGCAGCTGTTCAGGGAGAGTTTAGGTCGTTCTTTCTCTTCCTCGGCAGAGAAGATAAAGAAACGAAAATGGAAACATAACAAAAAACGGAACAATGAAATGATGTACTGCCGAGCAAAGAAGCAATATCGATTCTCATTGAAATATTCACGACCAATAAGTGTACGTGATTATAATGCCGTAGCCGTACGAGAATTCTCTCTATTAAGCATTAACAACGCAGACTCGACTTTAGCTTTGCACTCACTCACTTCAATGGAAAACGTAAACGTATATAGACAACTTTTGGCCTTTGGGTGGTTTTCACTTCTCCAATGTCATAGTTTCTTCAAATACATACATTTGTAGGCATATACGCACATACACATCCGCACATATCTTATACACTTCCTACAACCATCCGCATATTTTGTATCACTATTTGTGTACATGCAATCTTTCATTCCCTGACATTTATGTATATACATATATGTATGTTATTATTGGAGAGATTGTGTGTATACAAACGAATCAGAAAAATGGCGCAAAAACGAGCACATGTGTATGTATATTTGTCGGGCTTAGATGACATGAAGTCAAAACAAGTTAATCGGTTTCTCTTTTGCAAGCATTTATTATTCTCGCATCCATGCATACATATCCGCATGATTACCTGTTTTTTATATATGTACATGAATATACCAATCAACAGCCTTCAATTAAATTTTCACACTGGCGTTTATTTATTTGCATCTGAACTAAGAAGGTAGCTGCCATTATGACACCTTTTAGGAGCAAATGCTCAAAACCATAATCAACAGTATCCCCCATAATATATTTTTGTGCATAAGTGGCCTTCTACTTATTTCAAGTATTTATACATACATACATATGTGTGTATGTGTATTACATTCCAATAAGAGTAAAACATTTTAATTTCAATGTTTTAAGTACATACATAGGTATACTATTTTCATCCGCAATGGTAGTAGAGTTGTACCCTTAAGGTCTGAAACTACAACCAAACCCACAACAGTCCGGTATATCTAACATGACAGAGCCCGGATTTACATATGTATGTATGTATATCAGATCAAGGACTGTCACCTATGCAGAATTCCTTAAAATTATTTTCGCAAGGTTTTCACCATTGGCAATTGCAATCACTACAAGAGCAGACCCGGCTATCTTGGAAAGAAGCTATTGAAAGTCGATTACTATTTCTGTTTATATTCTATCCTCTAAATATATACATATGTACATATCTATTTGCCTGCAAAATATTTACTTCACAACTATACATGTAATATTTATATTCTCGCAGCCACGCTCCACTCTGTTTTCATGCGCGCTCATTGACATTTTGTTTTCTCTTCGTTTTTTATCGGTTTTCGCATTTGTTTTTGTCAATTCTTCTATTGTGGCTTTTGGCGATAATTCTCTTAGTATGGACATTTATTAAAGTGTCTCCCTTCAATCCCATTCGTATGTTTTTCTACTGTATCTACCATATCAAATGTAATTGGCACGGATTTTTGGTTTGCACCTATTCATTTCTTCACTTTGTTTTGTTTGGCTCGTGTTCATTCTCTACAGCTGCATGCAAAAACTGTACTTGCGACGATTCACGACCGACCAACTATTGCGCACAACCCAAGGCGGAACAAACACTAAGCTTTGCCACTACACAAATACATGTAAACATCGTTTGCCCGTTGAGGTGTCAATTTGTATGGTATTTGATATGAAATTCTGGTCATTTATGCACACATATCTGTCAGTTAAATGAAATAACGGAAAACGCAAAATACTAATTAATATGTCAAGGGGAACTTTAAAGTTATTCCCTTTTGCATTTGACCTGACAACTAGAGTGAATTTAAACATTCAACTGTGTTTGCAATATTAGCAGTTGCGATTGTTAGTTAACCCGATGTTTTCGTTTTTAGGCCAAAGTATTGTTTTACTTTCTACTCTTCTTTCAATAGTGTTGCCAACTTTCTTAATAATGTAAGCCAATGCACAACATTCGCGTTGTAACAATTAGTTGAAAATTATATTTTGCACTTTTATCAAATACCAAATTCCAAGTGATATTGTTAATATACCAAATACGTATAACAAAAATTAAAATGTAAATTAAAAGAAATAATATTCACCACTAATGGGTACAAAATAAACCTTTTTGTCAATGAACCGCTTATAACAACTCACAATGTCATTTTAACAGGAGGAAATGTGGATGTATTCATATCGCATTGTTTTACGCACGAATATCGTGTCGAGTATAACGGCAACACTGCCAGTAACAAACGGCCCTGGCACTTTCCAGTTTTGCGACAAACGTACATACACAGGTGCATATTAACAACCGGCCTACAACAATCACCATTTAGTTGGTGAGTTACACGTAGTTTACTTTTGTTTGCACAATGCGCATGTATAACTATTGAAAGCAAATTTGTAATAAAAAAGTAAAAGCTACTTCTCAGCGGTCTTAATATAACGATTATGCACTTAGTTAACTTTAACAACCGCTTTTATGAGCACGTCAAAGAAATATGCAAATATCAACATATGTATGTATCTCTAAACGCACATTGTCACACAAGTTCGTTAAAACATACCCATATTGACTAGCAGATTACGCGTAGTCTGACACATGCACATCAAAAAATTAAACTCAAATTCAGTTGATCACAATTTTCAACAGGCAAACGTGGGTAGGTATGTACATAACAACCCAACAAACGAGTCTGTCAATGAGAAGCATATAACACGGGGCTCTCTGTATCCAACTAGTGCTGACGCCAATACTACTAAATATGTATTAAATAACAAGTGACTATGAAGAGCGAGTGGAAACGTAAGATTGAAAATCACATTGAAAGTGTGGATAACGCAGCTAAATTGTTTGCTATGTACAAGAACTAAGCATCTCTGAAAGAAAACTAAACCGGCTGTAATGCATAATATTTGCAAAACTTACAAATTGCATTTTGTTAAGGTTTTGTATAGAGACTTAGAAATTTTTAAGCCACGCATTTATGTATATACATATGTATGTATTTACGAATAAACAAGGCAACGTATTCTTACGTTCTCTGCACACCCACCTGTACGTACGTAGGAGACTCGTAGGCAAGCTCTGTTATACACACATTAGTGTATTTATGTATATTTATAAGGGTGCTCAGTAGGGCGGGTGTATATAATAAAAAAAAATATTTGGATGCATTTTTTCGTAAAAACTAGGTGTATGTACATATTCGGTAATTTTTTAAATTTTAGATAATATTAAAATATCTGAAGAGTACAAATAACTTCTGCATTAACTCGCATTTATAAATAAAAGCAACGCTATGGTACATCCAGTAAAATGACGAGACACTTGGGATTTAGCTTTAAATGTACCCCGGAATTGCCGAAAATAATAACTTAAATTACACCAAAAACTAATGTCAGTGCAATAATAAAAGAATTTCAACACATAATTTGACCATCAACCACAAAATATAAATCTCACCTGTAACACGAAATCAATTTTTGGTTTCGAAACTTTTATTTTATATAAATATTATTACAACTGATTAAATATTGAGTATTTCAAGATCAGTTCATTTAGAACACTTTACAATAAAATTTGTGACATCTACTTTGTGTCATCAAAATTGAAAATTTAGATATACAAATTACACTTATACGCGACCAACACGGAATTACTGCCGTTTCTGATGGAATTCACTGCGGAATGAATTTTTAAAATGGTCTGCGCACTCAATACAGAGTATATACTCTGCTCAATGCATGTTCACTTTTCTGTTGACTTTCGTCTCACTTTTGGTTTGTTTCTACATTTGGTTGGATTCTTTTATTTCTTGTTTATCAGCTGCTGCCTATCTACCGCAATCTCTACTTGTTTCTTTTGTTATCGCTTTCCTTTGCTACTACTTTATCGCATACGTTTTTTACTTCGTCTCTACATTTGTTGGGATTCTCTTTTCGCGTACCCGAGAATCAGAGAACGTATAAAATGATTAATAATATACGTACGTATACGTATAATATACGTTCTCTGTTAGAATAGCGAACAATTCATTTCGCTAGCATTGTTATTTCTTGTTATTGGTTTTTGTTTTCATTTCTTTTCGTTATGGTCTACTTATGTATTTATAGGTAACTTGTTTTGAACGAAATAGAATTTTAATGACACCTATCAATGAAATTTAACGCTATAATTAAGTAACTTAAAATAAAATTATTATTAACTTTTATTAAATTGTCCTATAAACTCATGACTTTGTTGCTAAATTGAAAGCAGATTAAAACACACTTAAAATTTCCAGTCTTATTGAAATATCTGGCAACTACTTATTCTTAGTTTCATATATTGTGATTTTTAGCGTTTGGAGTGCTAATAAATAATTAATTGTATATGACAGAAGTTTATTGAAAACTATTACAAATTAAAATGGCAGTACCACCGAAGTTTGCTGGCACTGGACTAGAAGAAGTGAATATTCCAGGTCAAGCATATTTAAGAGAAGCCCTCACATCATGTACCGATCCCTTGAAGGCGATTGAAAGCTTTCAGGTATGTGTAATAAAATTCGACAGCACTCGAAATACATTTTTTGTAAATAGCTGGAAAATGGTGTACTATTGCCGTCTTTGCGTCCAATGCTGCCATTGCTTGACTTACATGGTGTTCGCCGTTTGGACTTCCACACATCCCTAATGGAGGTGAGTAGTAACAAGACATTGCTGGAGTGATAGCAAATAATTCTATTCGTAGGAGCTGCGAGAAAAACTAATTGCTCATATTAATGAATTGGGACAAAAGGATCCACGTGAACGTGATAAAAAATTGAGAGAATTGTTGATTAAAAGTTTTCCCGTTGTGCGAGTTAAGGCGCTCCGGCCTGTAGTAATGGCAATTTTACGTAATACCCAACATATTGATGACAAGTATTTGCGAATACTGGTGCGGGATCGCGAACTTTATTCGGATACGGATACAGAAGTAAAACGGCAAATTTGGCGTGATAACCAATCACTGTTTGGTGATGAAGTTTCGCCACTTCTGTCACAATATATTCGTGAAAAGGAGCATGTATTATTTGATCACACCAATTTGAACAATCTATTCTTTCATCCCTCGCCTAAGGTTCGTCGACAGGGAGAAGTAGTGCAAAAGTTGGCGAATATGATTGGGCAAAGTGTCAAACTGTACGACATGGTATTGCAGTTTTTACGAACACTATTTTTGCGTACCCGTAACGTTCACTATTGTACTCTTCGTGCTGAATTACTGATGGCACTGCATGACTTAGAGGTGCAAGAAATTATATCAGTAGATCCCTGTCATAAATTTACTTGGTGTTTGGATGCCTGCATTCGGGAGAAAAATGTGGACATAAAAAGATCACGTGAGCTGCAAGGTTTCCTAGATAACATAAAACGTGGTCAAGAGCAGGTTTTAGGTGATTTGTCCATGACTTTATGCGATCCATACGCTATAAATTTTCTGGCAACATCAGCAATAAAAATTTTACAGCATTTAATCAACAACGAAGGACTACCCCGAGATAATACCATTCTCATTTTACTATTGCGTATGCTTGCTTTGGGATTGAGTGCATGGGTAATGATCGACTCGCAAGATTTTAAGGAACCAAAGCTCGACTGCCAGGTTGTAACAAAGTTTCTGCCGGCGCTAATGTCTCTCATGGTAGATGATCAATGTCGCAGTTTGCACTCGAAACTACCTCCAGATGAGCGTGAATCAGCACTTTGTACAATTGAACATTCAGGCCCCGCGCCAGATGCAGTTGAAGCATATATACAAGAAAGCTCCGTAGCCAGTATATTGGCTATGTACTATACCTTGCATACGGCACGAGTAAAAGACCGAGTTGGCGTTTTACGAGCATTAGCCATATTATCGGCATGTAAGGACGATCGAGCATACGAGGATCCCTTTTTACATTCACTTGTAAGTAGTGACAATGCACAAGAATCGCTTATACTTTAAAATCTTGTATTTTTTAGATCGCTTTACTAATTCCAATGGCTGAAGAATTTTCTGCTGAAGATTTCTGCACAACACTTTTTGATGAGTTTCTTTTCGTTGGATTGACTCGTGATAATGTTACACGACATATGTTAAAACTTTTGTGGTATGTGCACAATAAATTACCTGCAGGAAGATTGGCTACCCTCATGAAAGCTATACAGCCTACAACAGGCCATAACGAAACAGTTCACAAATTGTATGAAACACTACAAGAACGAATTGGTACAACCATTCATGAAGGTCCAATTCCAGAGCAGCAAGAGGTGGATTTCGACTCGCCCTTAAAGAGTGTACCCACTCCAGGACCGGCTTATATGCAGTAGATTTTAGATAATTTTTATGATATACATTTTTTAAATAAAGTTACCACACAAAATATTTAATTTTTGTTTCTATTTTTATAAATTATATTTTTATATATATACAATAAAAAACGTCCACATGCCTGTTGAAAAAAGCAATTTAAATACTATTTAACTTTTGGGCAGTCGTTAGTTTTTCTTGCATTAAACTTTTAATAACAGTGGCATCTTAGAGCCTATATCGAAGCACTATTCTCCTCTGGCTTCGAAGCACATGATTCCGTCTCTGCATTTATTTGTGGTATTGCCATAACGGCATCGGTATCCATACTAGCGACAACAGTTCTCGCCTTGGAACAAAACTGGAACAGCTCATTGTATTCCATGTATAAGCGTTGCCACTTTATGTGCGTTTTAAGTACATCCAGTACATTTGCCAGCAGTTGGTGCTTTGGCACAGACTTTTATAATAAAACATGTATTAAGACATTATAAGTTATCAATATTTGTAATATTTTTGTATTACCAATATATTGTGTTCGTGTGTAACGTTTAGGGGCGACGGACCCAGCAAATCATCAAGTAGTAATCGTAAATTTTGCTCCGTTCCACTTATTGCCAGCTGATACGCGTACATATTGTACCAGAATATCAACTCGTGAGAGGAGTTGATGGCTTCCGATAGCATAATCTGGTTTTCTATGAAGCTTATTTTCGCACTAGATTGCCAGTCATTTATATTCCTACAAGATGAGTTATCAAAATTTATAAATACACGTCACTTTGAGTAAAATTGTAAAGCATCTCTTATACTGTATAACAATTTACACTGTTTTATATCTTACATGTCCACGGATGTGCTCTTGGTAGCAAATGTGTTGGTTGCAGCTTGAGTCGAGATAAGTGGATACGAAAAGTAATTTTTCTGAAAATCCTTAGGGATTGTTGTTTGTAGTCCATGTCGGATTATAGGATCCTTAGTGCTAAGTACAAGCCACGATTGCAACTGCTCGGAATAAGAATAAGCATTGCCATTGGAAAATAAAATCATTGGCACTCCGTCCTCCGTGATTACAAATTGTACAACGGTACCGAGTTTTCCTCCGATTTCATGGCAAGTCACTGCTAAAAAAATTCGTCGTTCCTCAATGTGCCAAATTCTCAAAATGCCACAATCTGTCACAACACCAACTAAGCGACTGCTGGGACACTATAATCGATAGAATAATAGAGTTCCTTAATTTGTTATAAAAATATTTACTAAAATTTTACTTACAAAGGCACACTGCACTGCCGCTGTGCTTAAACTTATGACAGGAAGTTTTGCTTTACCTGTGTCCATACCAACTAAGCGTAATGTCCCATCCAAACTGCATAACATAGCGTATTTATGGCAGAAATTCAAATTGACAATTGGCGAACCTTTTCCGTTGAAAATAACAATAAAGTTAAAAATTATCAACTATTGTATGAGCGTTAATTATACGTACCTACTAAAATTTCCCAAAGTTTCTCTATTTGTGTTGGTCTGACTATATTGTAACCAGTAACTTTGGCTAGTAGGCCACTGCCAGCACTTAGGTAGCCATTGTGAACATGAACTCTGTGGTCTAAGGCAGTTTTTTGAAATTCACATTTTGTGTTTAGATTTATAACCAATTTGGGACCAGTTGTGGAGGCTTGATATGGCTTAACGCCTGTGAGTAATGGATTAGAAGTTACAGTTGATGTACCAGTATTCGAGTTTGCAGATGGTTTTGTAGTAACAATGAGCGGAAAAGTCTTTACTGAACTATTTTCGGCCTTCAGTGGCTGCAATTTAGCAGCCGATAATGTAGTTTTAATAAGCCTCGCATCCAAACAGCTGGAATAAAATCTTCTATATAGCGAAATTCTGATCATACAATACATAACATAAAATATACATTTCTTGCGCTTCGGTTATCATAGGCTTCGCAAACGCGTCCATTTGAGATGGATTCATTTCGCTAGATGCTACCTCTGCTGGTGTTGTTAATGAATTGTTCGAATTCCAAGATTTTGATGATTGCGAAGGAGTGTCGTGTTCGCTTTTTGATTCACTAACAATTTAATGCAGACAGATAAGTTACGAATAAAAGTGTTTTTAGTTTCTACTTACGAGACATCTTGACTAAGTGCTACAAAAACTGGGGTAATACGACGTTTGCCGTCTGCAGTTCGTGTTTCTGTTTGTTTTCTAAGTGCATTAAAGTTAGTGGTTGCTTCTTCGCCTCCGCTTACACACAAAGCAGGAGCCATTGAATCATTAAGTCCGTTTGAAGCTCCAATTGGCACTGTTGGTTGAGATGTGATAGGAGTATTGCTGGTGGGGTTTGCTGTAGGCAGTGTAGGAGCTTTAGGCTTTTCGTGCGCATCCCTGAGAAGTTCTGGATTTTCAATGAGTATGTCTGCTGTACCTGTGGATCCATTCTCAATAGTTACGCTTTTGCCATATGTTTTTTGGAACAATGAATTCTGGAAATGTATTGTATTTATATGTGCATGATTTACTAAACAGTTTTAACCATACTAACCTTTTCTTCGTCTGAGACTGGTGTGCCCAATTCACTTTCAGAAAATTGTAAGCAAGCAACTGTTCCATCTCCGCTACATGCCATGAGAATGCACTTGGCTGGGCCCCAAGAAAGATCTAAAATACTGTCGCTAAATAAATCATGTATAACTACCAAAGGGCGATTAAGAGCTGTCATCCATACTGACAACGAACGATCTCTTGATCCCATCGCCATGCAACAGTACTGTAGTTTTCGGTCTGCGTTGGACGCTTGTCGTGTTAAGACCGTATCATGAAACCGAACACATGTTACGGCTTTTCTGTGCCCTACAAAATCCTTGTCGCATTTCCATCCTTCGCGTTCAATAATGCGTGCTGTGGGACCACCTCCGTTCATAGCATGTGCCGACACCAAATATAAACCGTCTGGGGACCAAGATAGTCGTAGTATGTGAGTCGTACCACCGCAACCTTTAAATGGCTCAGTGATGGTGCTACTGCAACTCCAATCACTTGTCTTCCACATTTTAACACTGCGATCATCACTTTGTGATGCCAAAAATTTGCCTAGTGGGTCCCAAGCAACGCCTTTCACCAAACCAGAATGTCCACGTAAGGTAGTAACCATATTGGGAAATGACTGTACATCCCAGATTATAATGGTGTTGTCAATACTGCAACTTGCTAACCATCGTTCATTAGGTGACCAGGCCAAGTCTAGAACATCGCCTGAATGTGCGCGGAGAGTTGCGGCACATTTCCATGATTCCGCATTTTTTTGAAGACCACCACTACCAAACACTCCACTGGGTCCCTATTTAAAAAATCAGAGTGTTTATAAAATATATTATGGCAGCTATTTTATTTGACAATACCTTGGACATTTTCCAAATCATAACTAATTTGTCATCTGAACCAGACGCTAGCATTTGCCCATTTGGTGACCAACGTACGCAATTTACGCAAGCCAAATGATTGTCCAATTGGCAAAGCATCTTTGGTACGCTTTCATCCTGCTCAATCTTTTCTGATAATACCGGCAGTAAATTCCATATCACGACACGCCCTGAATCCAGTCCTTGGCCACCAGTGGCAAATTTGAGGCATTCCTGGTGTACATCGACGGAGAATATTGGTTTATCTTTGAGGGATATTACACATAGAAAGAAAATGAAAGAAGATTGATATTGAAATAAAAGCCATGTGATAGCGGTAAAAAAGTACTTACCGTCATGATGTACCCAGCTTGGTTTCAGTAGTTTCATTAAACCAAATAAATATGTTTATATATTTTAGATATAAACTTTTGTTAAAATCTATTCAATTCAAATCAACTTCTCAAAATTTATCCAATTTTACTGATACAAAATTTTTATTTTTAACTTCTTATCGTGTGTTATTTGTTCTACACATTGTTTTTATTTTTGCGCTTTTTTGATTGTTGCCGGCAGAGAACTCATAAACTCGAGTCAATTTGTAAATTGTCAAATATAAGCGAAACCCTAATAGGTTTTCACATCAACCAACCCAACAGGAAAATTTTCATTACTTAGAAGCTCGTCTGCAATAATCAAAAATACTATGAATGTTAAGACCAAAATCTAATTTCATATTATTTATTTCAGATACCGTCATAATTATGGTTATTTTAGAATTTGGAATAATATCTTTCTAACAAAAACCATATTGGCAAAAGTAGAATCAATATATAACGATGAAAGAAAATCATCTAAAGATTCCGTATTGAGATGTTGATATAAATATAAAATAATTTTAATTTTATAAATTTAAAAATAAGATATTAAGAACTTAAAAAATTGGTGGTTTTTTGTTTTCGGCAAAACAGATTTATTTGTTGTCGAACCCTTCGAACCTTTTCATTTACATTTTTGACATTTTCTTCTGAATGAACTGTCAAAAACACTGCATTAGCTACAATCACTGCTTTATTCACGTCAACATCGGACATATGCACATTTGACAAATAAGATAGATTCACTCCAAGATTTGTGGCTGCGGTTGAATATTATAATTTATGATTAAAACTATTGTGTTGAAGTTCCATAAAAAAAGAAGAAACAAAGTGTTACTTGTATCTGAAAGACTTTGCTGCAATTTGAATGAAAACGGACGGAAGTTGTGTGGTGACCAACTCGCAACAAAGTCAGCGAGTACCGAGTGGCTACATTGCATTGGCGAGGAAAATTTAAAACCGATAAACAAAGAAACTATTTAAATAAAAACCGGATCCCGATTTGCAAAATGCAAACTATTAGTGAGAATTATAATCCAAGCCTTTGAAAAGATTTCCCACAAGAATAAATCCATGTTATCTGTTATTGTCAATTTTAGAACGTGAGCGTAAACGCTATCAAAAGGATACGGCACCCGCAGATGATATAATAACATTAATACATTTGGTACGCCAGAATCCTGCGCTATATAATTATAAATTAGAGCCTAATCAAAGACGGCGGATTGATGTGTTAAATGGTTGGGCTGAAATAGCGGCGAAAATTGGTAGTAAGTAGTAACTTTAAATTGCCATCGTATGCTAGGTTTTGCAAGCGAAACTTTATACGTAGTGACGTTGAGGTGGTGATAACAGTTTTTTTTCAAATAAGATATATTCTTTCCATTTTAGACAGATATACTGTAGAGGAGTGTCGACGTAAGTGGAAAAATTTAAGAGACACTTATCACCAATACCGACTTCGTAAACCAAAACCTGGCGATGGCTTATCAAAATGGCGTTATGCCAAAGAATTAGAATTCTTATCGAGTATATATCAGCCAAAATTAAAATCACAACGCCATCAGAATTACATAATAGACACACAACGTTCGGACCTTCATGACCTTAGTGGACCCACCGTAGCAACTCGATTAAAAGAAGACCATAACGATGGCGGAATTGTACACCATTCTAATCCGGCCATAACCCTAGTGAACGATGATGAGGCATTCATACTTACCACTTACGAAGAGAGTGTCACAGATGACGTTACAACTATTGATCATGGTGGTCATGATGACCCAAGTATATCTTCTCATATGGAGCTGACACACGACGATGATGATGTCGAAGATGTACAAGAAATTGTTAAAAACGAACACGGTTCATCATTGGATGATGCAACTGGCACCGAAGTTCATTACGAGGAAGTGTGCATGTATGAAGAGGCTGGGAACGGACCTAGTGTAGATTGCGAGACCATTATTGGCTCAGGGGGCGTAGTGCGCAGCTCGTCGACAGATTCCAAAAATTTTGCGTAAGAGAAATAAAACTTTTCCATTTATATTTTTGTAAAAAAAGATTTCTTTATAGCAGTACACACCATCACCATCACACGCACTCTACTGCTGATTCATTCACCTATTCTATGAATGACTTTTGCATCGAGTCAATACCCCATTTACCTAGTACAAGTGGTGGGGGTGGCGAAAGTGGTAGTGGCAGCAGTAGTAGTAGTGTAATTGGTGGAGCGAAATTAAAGAATTTGACCACTTCAACAATTGTAACAACTCCCGTTGTAGTGAGCAGTAGTTCTAATAACCCTAATGTGGTGCAACAACAAACGGCAAATTCGTCCATTTTACAGTTACAGTCTCCCACATCTATGATGTATAATGGACAATCGCGCGAGGAGTTGGATTTGTTTTTTGCTTTCCTCAAACAGAAGATGCAACGTTTTTCAAAGGAGGAAATAACTTTGATGCAAGTCGAATTTCTGAATTGTGTTCAGAAACATGAAGCCGAACGCAAATATAACGGAGGCGGTACCGGAGATGCAACAATATTACATCAATAAGCTGAAATTGAATTTATTATAAATTTAAAATTTATATATCCAACATTGTTTGTAATTAAGAATTGTAAATGTTTTGTGTATTTAATGCGCATCATAATGCTTCTGAATAATATAAAAACATAATGAATAAATGTATTTAACAACACATACACAGAAGATTTGAATATAGCACAGGATCAAAAATCAAACCTATGTCTGAATTTAAAGATATCTCTGTTTATTTGTAGTTTCAAATATGAATATCCATTTTTGATGAACAAGAACCAAAACTGGGCCGCTCCACATTCACAATTGAACTTAAGAACTAAAACATTGAATCTAAAAATTGCATAACATATTACAATTTATGTTAAAAAAGTCAGCTTCCGGCAACGAGAAGCGAGCAAATTAGTAGTGATGATATTCAATAATTATGACTAAAAACTACGATATAAAGAAATGTACAAGGAACATGGATTTCTTCTATTCAATCATTAACAAATTATTCTAACACGTAATTAAATAATTATGATTATCTATTTACACACAACTAAAATATTGTACTGATATATAGCGGTATGAAGGCGGAATAATGGCATGATTTTCGGCTAATCTGTCTGCATTGAGGTAAAGTTTAGTTTGCAGCATTTCTACACAGTATACTCTATGTATTTTCATTGAGTTTTGTTATATATTCCGTATTAAAATAGATCACTGTAATCGTAATATCATCTCGATACAAACGCACCACATCTTGCGGCAACGAAAGATAGTAAGCTATTTTTGAATGTTCAATACCGTAATCGGTGCCCCCTAAAGCATTGCGTATTAGATGTGTTGCGGCATTCTGATCCAGTGGTTTCCTAGCGCGTCCAGCTCTGATAAAATATTAATAAAATTCATTACATTAAATCAAATATTCTTTTGTATTCAATATATACTTTCGTTCTGCCAACAATTTGGATACGTCCAGCAATGTGACTTCGCCAGGTGGTAGCTTCATAGGTTCCAGTACCTTTTTGGAATTTAAATGTTCGCCAACAAGACCTACAACTTGAGATGGTGTTAAAAAATCCCACAAACCATCGCTAGCTATAACCAAAAATTTATCGCTGGGTCCTAGTACATGATGCTGTACTTCTGGTAGCGCCGTTAGATAAGGCGGAGTGTAATAATGTGGTGGCACTGCGTGCTCCCCAAAAGTAGGTACAACATATTTATCCATTATTTCGTTACTCCATTTGTAACGGAAGTCTCCTAGGGCTCGTAAAGGTGCTAATTGACCCAATAAACGCTCATTACGTATGGCCGTGTCGTGCTCCTCTTTGGGATGCTCTTCTAAGATGCGTTGAACTTCCTTAAGATTGTCGGCGTTGTGCTCGTTGTTTAATTTTTTAGATTGCCACTGTCCGGTTTCAGGACATTGTATACCCAAGACTGCGCCGCAATCACCAGTGCTGGCAACATGCAAATTTAGCTGATCAATATGCGCTACACAAGCCACAGCACCTAAAAATAAAAACTTATTATCAATTTTAATTCAAGGTATATTATAAATTTACCTGACATTGCTACCGACATTGTGCGCATATTTGTGTGTTTTAAAGCTTCTTTTGATAAGTCATCATCTAACCGCAAAAAGGCGTTGCTTATTTCAAATGCGACATCTTGTGCTGCCTGTCCAGAAATAGTTTGCACATATTCCCTAAAGCTATTTTCGTAAATATTTTTTATTTCGGAGACGAAATCCGCCTGTTTACCAAAAAATTTATAAATAATATTTTCGAGAAACTTACACGAAACTTACCTTATCATTATGGCATCTTAAAAATGATTGACTGTTGTAATCTTTGGTTATTATTTCATTCAGTGTTCCTCTGTCGATGGCCCCTGCAGCCACATATCGCAGCAAGCGTTTGGAAATAACTTGAGAGCAGGCGGGTCCTCCATGGCCGTCAAATATTCCACATATGAAGCCTTTAATAATAATTTTTAATTGACGTGTTCAATTTTGAATTTAGTTATATAACAATACAATTATGTAAACGACTGACCATTTTTGTGTAAAAATGTGGCTTCGGTTCGGGAATCTTCACAAGGTTTATTCGAACTTAATTGATTGGATTCATAGCTACGTACTATGCTGTCATCTTCGGCAAACGTTTGGATGTATTCGTTTTCTCTCAAAATTAAGTTGATCTAAATGGATTTGACATATTATTTTATAGCTGCTTAAATCTTTTGTATGTCGGTAATTCAAATTACATCGTACGGCGAAAGGTTTGGCAGCTGTGCTTCTTGGCGGATTGTAATTCGGAATTGACGTATCGCACCTCCAACATTAGAACAGTTGCCTTGTCGTATACAGACGACACTGTTACGAAGAAGGAGTGTTAGCATCGAAAATTTACTGTATAATGCTGGATGAGTGCAACTTCCAAGTTTAAACAATTGTTACCCTAATTGTATGGAACCCTCTTTTTTAAGGCGATGTTAGCCTGTGTTGAGAATAAGCAAACAAAACAACATGTAATATTTAAGAAAACTGGTTCTCTTTTTGATGAAGTTTGCAGAACGTATTCACCTTACCTTAGTAACTTTCAAAATTTTATTTATTTTATACTTAAGACAATATTAAAATAATAATATTGTTAATAAGTACATAGCTTTTAAACCGAAACTTTGTATTTTTATTAAAATACTATATATAAAACAAAATGCCCCTAAAAGGAATTTGTTTCTTTTATAATTTTGACATTGCCATATGAAACAACTAGTTGCCACATCAAATTTTTTTGGCGAATATTTTTAATGTTGCCATCCTGATCATTTCCACTGATATATGGCGATCATTTGCGAGCACAAATTAAAATCTGAGATACCAAGGCTCACCTCACATTATGGTGCGACTTCAAAGCAATTGAATACACGACAGAGAACTTTAATTAAATTACTATAATATATATTCTCTGTGCACGAGAATGACGTAAAGAGTGAAATAAAATATTTCAATTCTCGTAGCGTGTGTACCGCCTTACAGTCGAAAAATTGTAATAGAGTTGTGTGTACACCTGTTCTGTCATAATTTTTTGAGGGTGTTTACGCGTTTTCTTCTTCACACAATCAGAGAGATTTTCCAATGCAGAGAACGAAAATTGTTGAAAGGAAAAAATGAAATTCGATTGAAAAATTATAAAAGCACGGTTAATATGAGTGAAAATGTTTTGCCTAACAGAATTTATTTTGTGTACATTTGAAATATTTTTTGGTAAAATGTGAAAAAGACGTAATAAGAAAGTTGTTACCAATTGCCGTCGTGGTTTGAGCTTCGTTCGCTTCTTCTTCGTTGTCTACGTCTGCTTTGTGCTAGATATTTTTATTTCCATCACTAGCTAAATTTCCACCAATTTTCCTTCAATACTTTAAGTAGAAAATAGTGAAAAAGTCATCTTTTATAAACATCAAAAAAGATACAAGTGAAAAAGATTTCTTAAATGCGAGTGTTATACAAATGAAACGAACTTGAGATTCTGTGTTTTTGTAGTCGCGTTATGAAGGAAGCTAAACAGTTTTCCCTGTGTTGGGTTAAATAGATTGTTAATTTCCATTTCATTAACATATCGGAGTAAAGACGAATATACATTTGTATTAAATGTAGAGCCAACAGCTGCATTCGCAGACAGCGAGCAAAGCAGCAATAGCAGAGTGCGAAGGCATTTCAATAGCATTAAAAGAAGCAACGGGAAGACAGGTAAAGTGGAAGAGAGCACAAGTGTTGTTCATATGAAGACTTTTGGAATACACTATGTGTATGTGTTTGTGATTGTTTGGTAGATTTGCTGCATATGTTTGGATTTAAAAATCATCACAAAATAACTATTTAAAACGAAACGCGTAAAACTGCATTTTCGTACTACTTAAATTACACACTTATGCAGAAAAGATTAAAAAGGAGGAGCAAAAGCAAAGATACAAATACTGGCTTATAAATAAGTGAAAGCTAAAGGTTGAGCTATCCTATAATACTTGAGTGTTTTTTTTCTGCTCTATATATACATATATATGACATTGTTTATGAAATATTGATATCTGGCATAGCTAAGTAGTTATTTAATACAACTTCAAAATAGCTTGATTACTTTTATTTATAAGATTTCAACAATATTTTGGGGATGAGTGCGTGTGTGCGTTAACTAAATTTGACCTTATGTATATGGCATATCTTGAAATCCACTTTTAGTTTTAAAATAATACATATATTTTAACGGGCTTGTTAATTAATTTTAGTTGTTTGTAAATTCCATTTATATATACAGTGGGGAGCAAAAGTGATTCCACGATCAACATTTTCATGTTTGAGCGCGCATAAAAAATAGACGAATGAAGTAAATGACAAAAACTTTTTTTTTCTTGAATATCTAGTTTATTTGTAACAATTAGGCGTAAATAGCAAAAGAGTAACAGAGGCAATCGCATAGTTATAATTCAAAAAACAAAAAAAGCGGCATGTACTCAGTTTTGCACCATCCGTGAAAAAATGAAATAAATGCATTATTAATATTTTGTCCATAGACCCTTATTTTCTATGACCTTTTTTATACGTTGTGGCATGCTCGCAACTAGATTTTCAACAATTGTTTTCGGAATATTATTCCACTCTAGTTCAACGCGTCCCCAAAGTTCGTTTAGGTCGGATGGGGCTGATTGATACTGTCCGAGCCGTCGCTTCACAATTGACCATAGGTTTTCAATTGGATTGAGGTCGGGACTTTGCGCTGGCCATTCCATCACCTTAAAATTTTGGTTTCCCAGCCATTCTTTTACAATTTTCGCAGTGTGCTTGGGATCCCCATCTTGCTGAAAAGTGATTTCATGCTCTGGATACGCACACTGGTCAAGAAAATTGGGAAGCTGTGTTTGCAAAATACTTAAATAATCTTCTTTACGCATAATCCCGTCTATTTTGTGCAACGGTCCCACATTCCAAAACGTGAAGCACCCCCAAGCCATTATGTTGCCTCCTCCATGTTTCACTGTTTGCTTCACGTGATGCCTTTGAAGCTTGTCACCGGGTCTACGCCAACAGTACTGTTTTCCATCCGATTGAAAACGGTTAAACTTGGATTCGTCCGACCAGATAACACGTTTCCAGTCTTCAACTGTCCAGTTTCTGTGTACCTTTGCGAATTTTAGTCGTGCCTTAACATTTTTCTCGGATAAAGCTGGTTTGTTTTTTTTTCACAGCTGCGACGTAACCAATCCTAGCCAGCGCTCTTCTAGCTGTCCATCGACTTACTCCTTTATTTATTTTCTTGGAAGCCTCTGCTGGCGTTAAAAGCTTATCTTTCCTCATTTTGGACATCATAAGTCGAGCGTCAGAGTCTGTTAGAAGGCGGCGGCGACCATTCAACATGTTTTCAACACAAACATTTTTTCTTTTTTGCACCTTGACTACCACTGATTGACTAACTTGCAGTTTGTCAGCAATAGTGCGTGTCGAACAGCCACTCTTAGTCAGGGAAACAATACTATTTTCTTTATCTGGAGACAGCTTCTTCATTTTTCAAGAACAATTTAGAGACTAATTTCCAAATTCAATAAAATAACTACAAACTTGTGGAAAAGAGTGATCCTTTGAATTATGACAACGAATAATGAATACAAAAATACATATAACAGTAAATCTGCAGGTCAATTGCTGATAAAAAAGTAAGAACAGCAAAAATATGTGCGAATAACGGATGGTGCAAAACTGAGTACATGCCGCTTTTTTTTGTTTTTGATTTATAACTGTGCCATTGCTTCTGTTACTATTTTGCTATTTACGCCTAATTGTTACAAATAAACTAGATATTCAAGAAAAAAAAGTTTTTGTCATTTACTTCATTCGTCTATTTTTTATGCGCGCTCAAACATGAAAATGTTGATCATGGAATCACTTTTGCTCCCCACTGTATATTTTGTAAGAACATGTACATATATTATACTACATACTATATAAAAACATAAAACACTTCCGAATAGATCAAATAATGAACTAATTGTGATTATACCAGGTACACCTGTAATGCTGCGAATCGGTTAAGTATTTTGGCATCTTTATCTTATATACTTTCTTCTGCTTTCTCTGACAAACATACATACATATATACAGCACAAATTCCTAATTACATAGGTGGATTCACCCACATATCCTTTAATAAGTGGTATTCACGTAGGTGCAATGATCAGTAGCCGCTTACCTCTATGTTTTCGCTATTTTTCCTATAATCATTAATTATATAAGATTCTTCTAGCCAATAATTTCACGGAGGCAGCACCTCCCAAAGCAAAATAGTATATGTAAGATTTAATTTTACCATTTTATTTTCTTCTCGTTTCAGACAACAACTTGACTTTAGGTTTTTATCATTATGTTAATTTAGAAGAAAAGCGTATTCTTGTGTAAATATTAAGCAGATACCATTCATAGTAGTGGAGCTTTGTAAAGTATTTGTTGTTTGGTGCATTTGACGTCACCTCTAAGACGTGGTTCATGAAAACCTAATTACCGGCAATTGTTTTTCACTTCGCTTGATTGCTGATAAAAATGGGAGCAACCGCTTCGACCAGCGGTTATCAAATGCCAGCCACAAGCAGCAATGCCGGAGGTAGCTCCGGCTTGTTGCTGCCTTCTTCAGCTGCACTGACAGCCGGTGCTTCTGGTAGTGGCGGTGGTCCAGGTGGGAACTCCTCGCTTATGGGCGCAGCAGGCGTTGGTGTTCCCCACTTTCGAGAGCAGCGTCGTAAGCGAGTGACGGGTTTCGCAACGCTAAAACGGAAATTCATACGTAGACGACGTTCTTCAAAAGCCTGTGATCATGCGCGTGTTTTGCGCGATTTCGTATCCGATTGGACCCCGTTGGAACTTGCAGCGTTATGTGAAGAGTATGAGGCGTTGGCTGCACTAAGGGATCTCTCGGTAATACAAAATAGCGTTACGCTGACGCTTTCTTTGATGTTAATTATTTCTACTTCATTTTAGGTACAAGCGGAACTGGCGCGCCCACCTGCGACTACATTTAAACAAGATTTGGCTGCAATTTATGAAATGAAAACTTGTACAGACTGTGATCTGGTCTTTCGTGGATCTATTTTTCCAGTGCATCGATCTATACTCTCATCACGATGCTCATACTTCAGGGATTTGCTAGCCGGGTGTCCAGGTTTTGGTGCACGTATTTGTCTTGAATTGCCAACTTCGCCCATCGATGTTCAGATGTTCTCATCGCTATTACGTTTCCTGTACACGGGTGATCTTTGTCCGCATGACCCAACCATTGACATAAATCTTTTGCGACAGTTGAGTGATGACTTCGGAACACCGAATCCTTTGGAACATGATCTTCGATATTTGCTCGAAACAGGTGATTATGCCGATGCGGCTTTAGTGTTTACAGTTGAGGGCAACGATTACCATCGACCCGATTCTGGTAGCTCTGAGTATGGCTTTAGACCGAAACTGGAACTGCCCTGCCATAAGGCGATCCTTAGTGCTCGCTCACCGTTCTTTCGGAATCTAATCGCACGTCGGACGCGAAATATTGATGAATATACCGAACGTGCATTGCACGTTCCAACGAGGATTGTGCTTGATGAGACAGTAATACCGAAAAGATACGCGCGAGTGTTGTTACATGCTATCTATTTGGACACAGTCGATTTGACGCTAATCTTACGTGGTGCTGGTTCTGGGAATTCGGCGGGATCGCTGGGTGAGGTACATGCGTTGACGAATACGGGACGTGCGCGACCTACGCCGCTGGAGGAGGCTATGGAGTTGTACCAAATTGGAAGGTTTCTCGAATTGGATATTTTAGCACAAGGTTGCGAGGACTTGATACTTGAGTGGCTAACATTAGACACGCTGCCCACAGTGCTTAGGTGGGGCTCACAGGTAAGTAAACAGTATATCGAAACAATAATAAATAACTGTTTTAGTGGAATTAACAAAATTTTCTTTATTTATTTTTTATAGCCCCATGGTTCGGCTTGGGTTTATCGACAAGCATGCCAATATCTGCGAGAAGAGTTTTCAGCCGTTATTGCGTCACCGGTGCTGCATCAGCTCGATAAGTCGCAGTTGATACATGTGCTTCAGAGCAATTTTTTGCAGGCATCAGAATTAGAGGTTCTGCAGGCTGTTCTTAAATGGGGAGAGCAAGAACTGATAAGACGCATGGAGGATCGTGAACCAAATATTGTGTCACATACAGCACATTCTGTGACAAGAAAAGGGGTGAAAAAACGTGATCTTAGTGATGTTGAGTTGCGAGAAATTCTTTCAGAACTGCTGCCATTAGTACGGATGGATCACGTTTTACCACCCAATAGTGAGGTTCTTGCGCAAGCTATTCGTCGAGGTCTTGTGAGTACGCCACCTTCGCACATGATTAGTGACGATCGGGAAAATTTGCGAGTTAACGCATGGATTCGGGGAGGAAAAAACCAGGGTCTTTTCGTGCGGCCGCGTCTTTTCATGCCGTACTTTGAAGAAGTGAAAGTATTGCTTGAAGATCGAATGGCATCGTCTCATCACCAAGCAGAATTGATGCGAATGCGGCGATCTCGACATCTGCCCGATATTCCCGACACATTGTACATGGTGTCTCGCATAAGTGCAGCTAAAAAACCCAGCGTACCTACAGCGGCTGCAGTGACTGGCAAAGAGAGTGTTAACATATTGGCTGCAGCAGCTGCCATACCGCCCCCCGACACACAAACTTTGGCAGCGTTACTCAAACGCGAACATAAGTTACATCAATCACCGATGTGTCAACGTGCACTGCTCTTGCCCCTTTCATCGAAACATGAAATCGACCGACAGATTCGCTTGCGAGTAGTCCGTGAGTTTAATCTGCCCGATGCTGTCTCAGATTTGCTTGAAACGTCGTTGCTTAGCAAACAGAATGCTGCCAATGCAGCAGCTGCGTCAGCTGCAGCAACAACTGTTTCAGAAGACACCGGCATAACATCAACCACTCAAACTGATCCGACACTTATCGAAGATGACGATGAAACGCCCCCACCTTCTCCGGCGGCTGCAGGATCCGTGCCTCGACTGACCGTGGCGGGGGGATATCTTTCAACGTCAGTAGGCTCATCGGCTGCTTCTTCCACTTGTGGTGGTGAAGGCATACAACCATGTTATAGTCGTAATTTAACATTTCCACGACAGCACCCGGGCGGTTTGCTGGGTATGGGAAGTGGCGTCGGTATGGGAATGCTGACGAATGTCGGTGTTGGTGGTAGCGGAGCTCTTCAAGCAAACTATGCACGACTCTCAGCTTCTGTACATCACCGAAATGACCTGCCGGCGTTAATTACGGAGGGAGATTATCGTTTTCCCCACGGTAGTGCGTTGGGCATTAACATTGGAGCTGAGGGCGGTGGTGGTGCGGTCGGATGTGGGGATGGCGGCAACGGTGGTCATTTGTCGGATATGATGCCCGATGTGGCAATGGCAACAGCGTCATTGGGTCAACTGCATTTGGCGAATAACTCCAATAATAGCAATAGTGGAGATATGCATGAAAGTCTACAACTCGACTTGGGAGACGGATCGAGTCACATAATGGGAGGTGGTGCACCTGG
This sequence comes from Bactrocera dorsalis, assembly GCF_023373825.1. NCBI lineage: Eukaryota > Metazoa > Arthropoda > Insecta > Diptera > Tephritidae > Bactrocera > Bactrocera dorsalis. Next base: position 197,798 of record NW_026038066.1, read on the forward strand.
TGCTGTTGTACCAATGGGATTACGTGGCATGCAAGTAATATTAATGAATAGCTCACATTTTTTATTATACTAAATAAATGATACCAAAATTTTTTTAGCACCAGCTGCCACCCAGCAACTATCACCACTTCATGCAACGCTCAAATTCACCATTTGACATGTTAAGACAAGGTCAACATTCACCAGCTCCACATCCACCACCTGGGACATACAATTCAGGGCCGCCCAGATTCTTATAGAGTTTGCGAGTGGCCCCCGATCAGGGCCTTTATTTTAGCATGCCTTTTTGAGACACAGACACAAGAAAATTAATCCAAAATTACGTAACGGGAATAGTTTTATGTCACGTCAAAACTGTGCATATCGAGGCTTGCATCCGGAATAAGGAACTATTACACATTTTTCGTTTTACCATTATTTTTATGTGGAATGAAGATAAGATGGTGTCCACCTGCAATGTAAACCGTTATGACAAGTGGGAAAGTTTCCTTATGCTCAGTTTCGATGTGCTTGGTTTTTTTTTTAGAGAAAAAGCTGCGGAAATGACCGGACCAAACCCCAACATACATACTTAAGTACTTATCGCTATGTGGAAAGATATAGCGCTACTCTAGTGTGCACTTCATTAACTGTCTACGAATGTATCATACATAGCTGTGATTTTTTGCTTTTCACAATTCCACAAAATATTCCGTTCTTCCTTCTGCATATTCGTGTTTGTTGAAATTGTTAAAAATTAATATTATCCCGATGTTCAACAAAATAGCGCACTTGCATTTTCAAAAATTATATATTTTGTTAATATTGCCACTCACTTGATGTAAGACCTTTATCAGAACAGTTCAAAGAAAAAAGTTATAAATTAAAGCATAGCTTATGGCAAGCTGAAAAAATACCGCGCTCCGATAGAGATAAAATCGTACGTGTTTAAAAATGTTTATAGTTTTCTGTTGAGGTAAAGATGATTTTGGAACCATTTAGGCAGACCTGAGTTCTCCATGAAAAGACCAATCATAGAATCCTATACAAAATTCGACAAATTTGCAATTGTAATAAGTTTGGGAAATATGAAATGTTGCTAGAAACTTTGCTTCATATGTGAAAACCAGTCTTAAAATATAAATACTTCTACAAAGTCCTGATCAAACAAATAATTTCACGTTCCATGTTATTTCATATTTTTTAAAGAAATAAATTTTTCGTGAAATCTAATCTAAGAGCGCTATTTTTGTATCCATGTAAATTGTTTCATCTCTAAACTTCGTGAACTGAATGCACTTACTTCTGTTCAACTATGTTTAATTTAAGGCTTTCTTGAAACAAGTAAGTGACAACGTGTTCAATATTAGCCTAAATATTCGATTTGTATTTCATTTTCGAAAAGTGCACTATATCTTTGCCCATGGCAGTATAGGTTACATCACTCGAAATTCAAAAAAACGCTAAAATAAGGGACGCACATAAAATGGAGTAAAGATGAAAAATAATACACACACTCGCACATTAAAAATTAATCTAAGTTTAGTCGACTTCAAACGGCGAACGAAGTAAGGTGCGAAAAGGTGCTAACTGCACCTTCTTATATTGTAAAGTAATGTAAAATGCGCAAATGTGAAAGAAAGAGTTCGTCTAAAGTAGCGATCAGACCAATATTTAAAATAATTAATGGGTAATTGAATTAAAAATTAAAAAATTAAAGAAAACAGTGTAGGGGTTAAAAGGGACTTGTGGATATATGTACATAATATATACATATAAAATATCTGAACTGGCGTATACACTCACGAAAATTATTTACTTACAAATAATTATACGTATAGTTGTATAAATTACATTATCTATATACATATATATATGATGAACTAGATAAAAATGTTAATTTTAAGCAAATAAAACACAATTTGTTTTGAGAGGTGCGTGTGAGTTATACAACTTTGGATCCTGCTGAAAATTTAGCAGAGATCTGCATATAGATTAAAAACAAAATGAAAAATCTCAAAAAAAAAAATACATTCTAAAAAGGTTCGATAAAGGATTGTTACAAATTTATATTAATAATGTGACAAGTTCTATGAATTATTTTAGCTTATGCGTCCATAACACACACTGTCTGTGAGCCAGATAAGAAAACTAAAATGAATATTTAAATATGTGTAGTAAAACTCACACTAATTTTTTTTTAGAATTTTTCATTGCATTTTCCTTTGCGATTTCCCTTTGAATCTACCTATTATTTATAAATCTAAATATAAGAATGCAATCGAATATTTGATCAAATGTTTTTCCCTGAAGGTACAATATAATTTTTGTGCTAATACTTTTAAGCAAACCAACTGATTTTTTATATTGCTGTAAGCCCTCGATTAGAATAATTTTGAATAATAAATTTTATTATCGTAAATTGTCAGCAGTTTTTACATCAAAGATTTACGTTCTGTCGTAGACTTTTGATATGAATACGTTTACTGCGTTCTTTAGGACATTCTCTTATTATTAATTATGAAGGCATCTAATCTATCTATATACATATGTATATACACACGTACCTATGATAGAATATTCTCATTTCATCCACAAACATGCATATGTATGCATGTGTATGTAATATTAGCAAATTCAGTTTTGACTGTTTCATTACTTTTGAAGGTTGGCAGATTTCTATTTCTGCGTTATGCAGAACCTTCTTTTTAATGTACCTACTAAATAAGTTACCATATACTTGTAATAATAAAGTGAAACCTACTTTAATTTCATAAAATATATTTATTACAATTCTAATAATAGATAAACAATACGATTATCTAAATATACATACATACATACATATATCCTACACATGTTTAAAATTAAAATTGTAATTTACATTAAAATAATGCAAAAATTCGCAATGTTACGACAATTTATAAGCGCAAAACAAGCAAAATCTCTACCCCTAAAATGGAATAGTCTAAAAAAGAAAATAAACAGAGACAAAAAAAAAACAAAAACGAAAATACAAAATATATATAAAGGCGCTAAATATGGAGTACTTTTAGCATACAAATATTGTATTAATAAATTATATATATAAATATATGAAATTATAATTGCATTGAAAAAAATAAATATAAAAATAAAAATAACATAAAAAACACGGAATATCGTTTAAGAAATGTTGTATTTGAAGAGAAAAAATAATAAAACAACAAAATGTACAAAAAATACTGTATACTGTCCTAAGTTCTTTGACCAAAATGAAGAGGATGGCACAAATGAAAATGTAAATTGACTGCACAAATCTAAAACTTTGATACTTAACACCCACCCGCGTCGCATCTCCACTTGGTGTATACCAGAAAATCCAGAAACTGTGTGCGTAGGTGAGAGTTGGTGTCAATGTATGAATTTGCAATTAGATATATTCGGTCATCAAACGGGATGACCATAAGTATCTCCAGCCAATAAATCAAGACGGCATCTCTCGGCAATTATTTGGAAACAAGTTTAATTGCTTGTCCCGTATTTTTCGTAAGTGGTTGATTGTTTTCGAAATATGCTAAATTATCTATATATGTATATACTTATCGCATATTGTTGCTCCCGAAAACGATTTACAAATCTAGCAGTCGCAGGTTGGCTAAGATCGCCAGATTAGAGAGTGTTCACATACTCGGAAAATTTGTAAAAGTCATACATGGCCGTTCCTTTTAATTAGCTCGCAGTCTTATGTCCGACATACACTTCGGTCAAAAATAACTGCATTCTTAAATTTAAGAAGCGTGCCAAAAAATGACAATAGAGAAGAAAGCAGCCACCCGGTTTGAATATCGTATAGCATAACTCACTAACTCGACAGTGTACATGACACTAATTGGAAGCGTCGGCGGCTCATACAAATCGAGCCGCATTGGAAGTTGACACGACTCGTTCCGACGTTTGCTAGCTCAAAACTTGGCTTAAACTGTGTGTTGCGAACCGTCGTAAGTTTAGTTGATCTTGAATTTGCGGTTCGTACGGTCGGTTGCGCAGAAGACCCACATATAAGTACTATGTGCACAGGTAATACTCGCACACTGAGAGACCGTTATATTGCTGAAAGGAAACGCGTATGAATGTTTAGAAATCGTGTAGTGCTGTTTTCAAATTTAGAATTGGAAGTGACTGAATTCGGAAGTGAAGGACATTCCGTTGTGACAACAACCACAGCAGTGCAAATACAACGACATTAAGTGTGAATTGTTTTTGAATATAAAAAGTGATTAAAATAGTGTACTATATAACTGTACACCAGTTGATGACTTTTCATAATCTGGTCACATACACAGTGATAAGCATGCCTGGGTCAAGGCGACTAATGTACATAGTATATCCACTGGTACTATGTATCCTTGCAAGTGCCGCCAGCGCAGCAGACATTAATTCCGGGCAAACCGAAGACGCTGCACCGAACGGTCGTTTGGATTGGTCGGCTGAAAACTACCGTGATGTTGAGCTTGTGGAAAAAGCACTGAGGCCTTATTGGAAGGACGACACTGCAGTGATGACACCTAGCGAGCGACAGTTATTCCTTGCTGGTCTTATTAAAGTCGAGAGCGCGCAGTGCAGAGACGACTTGAACAGTACGCTGTGGGGTATTTTGAGTGGCCAACGATGGGCCATTGCAAGTAAGTGTCTATTGAGAACCATAGCGAACTTATGAAAGCAAGTATCTATTTATAAAAAGTGGAAAAGTTTAAGTTTTTTGCACACGTGCGTGTAAATTTTTGTGTATCAAAAATCCCGTTTAATAATTTTGAATAAAAAACCCATACTTATTCTCTATGTCTATCCCTTACACCACTCGTCCAATGAAACGCGCTCAAAATATTAACGAAGAAATTTTGGCGCTATTAGACAATGCGAACACATACACAAACACATACATCCGTCTATGATAGCGGATTAAAAAAATGTTCAAAGAATTTTTGTCAACGATTGGCACTTGCATACACTAGTCTACACAGACCTCAGAATATTTGATGACCATGTTTTAATTTTTTCTGTTAAAAGTGCGCCTTACTCCGTATTAGAAGGGTCGCACATATTCTCGAGGCAATTGAACTTCCTAAGGAATAACTTGAAATTCACCTTTCATTCCTTTGTAGGTTTCACAGCCTTTTATAAATTTATCAATAGGGAATTATCGTTTCATTATAAAATGTTCCATTTTTATACATAATAAAGTATCTTAATTAAAATAAACTAGCAGATCACTCCATTTGCCATCCCACTTGGGGAAGCGAACCCCATAAACGATGAGATGTGAACATTGAATTTTTATTAATACAGTCGAACTTATCTACAGTGAATTAGCTCAGGACTTGAAAATCACATCACTATATAAAAACTATGTATTTTTGGAATTATATTTTTAAATAATCAATAAGTTTGGATTAAATACCAGTCTTCCATTTTTCATTAATCGGTTCGTTACGCCTGATCTCCACAAAGGTTCTGATTAAATAAAGTTAGAAACTTTTCATAATGTAGGTAATACCTAATCTGTATCTCCAATTATTCCTGGTTGTATTAATATTTTCTTTCGTGATTTAGAATTCATTTCGTAAAAACTCACTATTTGTCCATGTTTTTTTGCGTTTCGGATTCTTGGCATTTTGTTGATCTTGTCCTTTTGCTTTCCGCCAGGACAGTTCTTCTCTCACTGCTTTGTTTCCTTGTTCTTCCATTTCCTTAAATTTGTGGTATTCTTGTGCTTCAGCAATATTTTGCCCTTTTGCTTCAGTACTGCTTCATCACGCGGATTTTTTGAATTCGTGATGTCTTTAGAATAGAATGTCCGATTAAAGTAATCCAATAAGTTATGTTAAGGTATTAATTCAATGACTTATATAATTTGAAGCTATTAATTTAATAAGGATAAGGATAAGGTACAAAAAAGGTGGCGCCAATTTGGGATTCCAAGCGAAGCCATGTCCCTTCTCCCCCTGGTCTTTCCCAACGGAGTGGAGGTCTTCCTCTTCTTCTGGTTCCCACGCGGGCATTGCGTCGAATACAGTCAGAGCTGGAGTGCTTTCGTCTATTCGGACGACATGATCTATCTAGCGTAGCCGCAGTCTTAATTCGCTGAACTATGTCAATGTCGTCGCAAAGCTCATACAGCTCATCGTTCCATCGAATGCGATATTCGCCGTGGATAACGCGCAAAGGACAATAAATCTTTCACAGCACCTTTCTCTCGAAAACTCGCAACGTCGACTCATCAGTTCATCGTCCATATAGCAGGATGGGAATAATGGGTGACTTATATGTAGAGTTTTTTGTTCCTTGATACAGTATTTCACTTCTCAATTGGCTACTCACTACAAAGTAGCACCTGTTGGCAAAAGTTATCCTGCGTTGGATTTCGAGTCTGACATTGTTATTGCTGTTAATACTGGTTTCAAGATAGTTGAAATTATCTGCGACTTTGAAGTTATGGCTTTCAACAGTGATGTGGGAACCAATTCGCAATATTTCGTCTTGCCCACGTTCACTACCAGACCCATTTGCTTTGCTTCCTTATCCATTCTAAAGAAAGCAGAACTAACGGCGCGGTTGTTGAGGTCAATGATCTCAATACCATTGGCGTACGCCAGCAGCTGTACACTCCTATAAAATAATTATTTTCTCCAAGAGTAGATTGAAGAAGTCGCACGAAAGGGAGTCGCCTTGTCTGAAACCTCGTTTGGTATCGAACAGCTCGGAGAAGTTCTTCCCGATCCTGACGGAGCCTTTGTTAGTGCTCAACGTCAGTTTACACAGCCGCATTAGTTTTGTGGGATATTGAAATTACTTTTTTAAATAAACTATAACTATTAAAGTAACTGCAACATTTTTTTGGTTTTTTCATGATAACAATACCCTAGGCGATTTGCGGTTTTCCATGCGGAAGATAGTTTTCTTGCATCGCCGAACTTAGGGCTATGATAGCTGCCAAGCTATCAAAGGTACAAAAAAACCATCAATTTCACCAAGAGTCTGCTGTGAGCTCCTCAAATTGTGACTTTTGTACGTTTGAGTCTGATCGCAACACGCAAGCCTCCAGTTAAAATATTTAAACATCATTTTCGAATATCGGCACTTGGCGAAAATTACAGATTAGAAGTGCCAATGTACACAGATGTATATGTGTATGTATATATAAACGAGTGTAAAGTGTTTACTTACCAAAACACATAAAGTGAAAAATCTTTGCCCACAGCTAAGAGGGAAATAGTTGAGCAAACAAATGGGTGAATAAACAACTAAACTTAATTTAAAGGAAATCAGTATATCCGTTTTACAGCTAGTATTTACAAATATTATATGTAGATAGTTTCGTTTTGTAGTAGGTATTTAAATGGGTAGTTAATTGATTACCAATCATTCCCGAAACTGCAATTGGAAACTTTTGTTGATGAAAGCATAGTTGAAATGCGGAAACTTTCTTTCGAACTTTTATTTTGTCGGACGTTCGAAGAGCATTCAATTGTTCTCACAAATAATAATCACTTTCAATATTTGTATTTGAGTATGGGTGGTTAATCATTAGTAGTTATTGCTGGTGCTAACCACAGGTAAATGTTTTTTGTACATGGCAATGTGACTGAATACACCAGCTTCTTACCGTGAAAATAGAAATATTAGAATCCAGTTTAATTGTGGACTGAAAACGCATATCTGAGAGGCTGCCTTTAGCCTTTGAAGTTAAGAAAAAATACTCATTTACGAACTACCTATGATTGTTTCAAGTTCGCTAATTGTCGCACTAGTTCAATATCTGTTAAAATTTTTAGTTGTAAACTAGTCATTTTCCGACTAGTTTAAATTTTCTTTGCTGGGTATAAAAACATTTACATAAGCTATAAATAAAGGCGCACAGATCAGTTTGGATGTGCATCTAAAATTGTGAGATAAAATCAATTAAAAAGGTAACACTCTTACTAAAGCATGTGCAAATACTGAGACTTCCTGCCATTGTTTACTTTATTAAGTAAGAATTATAACATAAACGAGTCGCAAGTACATACAACATGAATGTGTGAGCATATGAAGGTGCTAAACTTTATATCCGCTGTTCTATTTACACGGATGCAATATAATTTACTGAGTAGAATAAATTAAATAGAGAGATATATTGTATTAATAAGACAATGCAATGATGCTCATCAGTCTGTTTATCCATGCTGGAAAATATATCTGGAGTAAATATTGAGATACTCGAGGCTATCTTAGAGAGAGTAGAGTCGGGATGAAACTCGCTACACAGGTTTACGAGTATTTAGCTATAATCGACTCATATAACCGTGGAGGGTGTTGTATCGAACAAACAACTGGCATAAATGCAATAGTTAAATATATTAAAAAAGAGATATAATAGTCACTTACATTAGGTATTCACTAACTCTCTTGTGGAAAACTTGACAACTTGACGAATGATTTCACGAACAAATGTTATAAAAAAGGGCCGAGCGCAAAAATAACGAGCGAAACTGAGTCGGCATTAAAAATGGAAGAAATCGCGCTAGTGATCCGCACTCTATTAGTGATTTCTACAAATTAGTGTAATCTCTAAGCACACTATTTTGGTATTGTCTAAAGAAATGTTTATATTTATTATACCAAGATTCTCTTATAAGAAATTTCAGAAAAATTAATTCGCTTTTGAAAGTGTTAACGGGTGTAGCGATTCTCGTTTAATGTCTTCAATTCATTCAAAAGGGTTTTCCCGAAGCGGTCGTTTGAGTTTGCTGAATAGCCAGAAGTTACACGGAACTAAATCAAGGGAATACTATGGTTGCGACACTATATTGGTTGAAAATTTGGCGAAAAATTTACAAAAAATTAAAAGGTGCAAAAATCAAGAGTTGTCAGCCCATAATTCCGGTCTCTTTTTTACGAATAGTTTCTCGCAAACGACGCATAATATTCAAATTGTATTCCTTGTTGACAGTCGACCGATTCACATCGATTTTTGACCTGCTTGACGTGGTTTTTTCGGCTTCGGCTCACCTTTGCCACAATATTCGGCCGACTGATCATTTGTTTCCGGGTAGTAAGCATAGATCCAATACTCTTCGCCAGTAATAATACGTTTCATGGCATTCTGGTAGTCGGAAAGCATTGTTTAACAAACGTTGACGCGACGCTGTTTTTTGAAAAAATTTAGTGATTTTGGAATCAAAGGAGCTTTCACTTTTCTTAAACCCAAATGATCTTCAAAATGATTTTCACTGACCCTTCGATATTCCAAAGATGCCAGTAAGATCTTTGACTGTTAATCGTCGATTCCCAAGCACCAATTCCGTTATTTTATTGATGTGTTGATGGTCAGTTCATGGTCGTGTTGGCCGTGGTTCGTCGTCATCGTGTCATCGACCGTCGTTGAATAATATGTATCAATCAAAAACACTTGCTCGCGACAAACAATTATCACCGAAGGCCTTTTCCAATCGACGAATGCATTTTATGTACTTCAGGAAGACAAGCGTATACCAAGCAGTAATGACCATTTTGACATTTGGCACAGAATGGGTTTTCGCGCGAAATTTAATTTAAAAGGTCTTACTATAGTAAGTATACAGGAGTATTTTTGAAAACCTTTTTTAACGAAAATAAAGCCCGCAATGTCACTTAGGCACTTGTCTTCGGTACATGTTTCCATCAGATAAATATACACGGGAAGTGAATTAAAAAATGGATTTATCTGAGCGTGGCATCAACTTATTAAGACACAACAGATATGAAGCAGAGCGTAACCAAGTGTCGCAATAACTATTTATATTAAATAATTAATACTACATACATACATACATATATACAAATACATATTATCCTACTGGTCTTCTCAAATGAACGACTGACCTGTATTTATAAATTCAAACATCTGTACAAATCTACACACATACATATGTTTTGATGCCATTTCGTGAAGTATTATTTTTATAATAGAGGCCAAATTGAGCATCTTCATCTAATTACTTAAGCCTACATACTAAACGCCAAACTATTACTCAATTATGTATATTAATAAGTATCACAAACTTGCATATATATGTACATATGTATGTGAGTATGCGTATACAGATATGTTTATATGTACATACATACTTATGTAGGTACTTGCTCTGCCAGATAAACTTACGACAACTAGAGCGCAAAGAGTCCATCACCGATTGCAACCGCTTAATGTCTTCACTCATGCACTCGTGTACGACACACAACCGTTAAAGTTCGCAGCTAAAGCGAAGACTCAATAGTTAATGACGGCAGTGAAATACGTGTGAATTATGACAAAAAGCTTAATGCAGAAGTTAAGCTCATTAAACAAATACGAATTTTAGTTTTGCATAAACATATATCTACATATATAGATATACATACATATAAGTATGTAAGTACATGTCTTCGAAAAAAGCAAAGTGCGTACTTTGGGCAATCACCGCTTAGAATTGTACTAACGTGTTCTACGCTTTGGCCGTGCCTCACGAAATGTTTGCTACAGTGGAGCCGAGTAGCTTTGCGGCTTAAAGCCAATTGAGGGGTCCAATGCCGCTGCAACAAGCAACACGCGCATCGCAAAAAAGTAAACACGCGCAATTGATTAATATTTGCTAAATCGGTAGTGACTTTGTAATGGAATTCATGCACTCTTCTGCATATTTACAAACAATCGAAGGTCAGTGCACGCAACTGTGTCAACATTACTTCCTACGCATACACACACATATAGATATGTATGTTTGTATGCGCGCCCATTTGAGTGTTCCAGAGAAAGCAATCTGTAAATATCTTAGCAAATAATAGCCACAAATGTGTTGATTAACGCTCTTGGGACTCCATCGAAAAAAATTTAAACTGGTTTTACCGCATTTGACAGCAAATTGAATTGGGCTTTCTGTTGATAGATCACATTGCATACTTACGAGCATCTATAGGTGTATATTCCATTAGTTACAGGGATGCTCATCACCAAACCTAATAACAAGCAAATTTTTCAAATACTTGTACTAATTTGAAAGTAGAGTGGCACGTAGCAGCCACATGAGCATAGAGCATAGAGCTTTCCCATGCCCAAATTTCCACGATCGATATATCCAATACGCTTCCTTAGAAGGTATACAGCGTTTGTCCGGAATGTAATAGCACTGATTTTCTTCCGCCATGACCGCACTTCGGAGCATGCGGGCACCGACTGGATTCGAACGAGCGGCTGGTCAGTTGTCTTCGAGCACCTGGAGAGTCAGGACAAACATTTTCGCACGACGTGTTTCTGTGAGTGGTGCAAGCCGAAAATGCAGCGTTCGTTAGAGCAGAGGTACACAATTAAATTCTATGTGAAACTCGGTAAATCTGCGACAAAGACGTCTGGTATGATCAAGCAGGCATACTCAGGTGTTGCTTTTGCAAGAAGTCGCGTGTTTCGGTGGCACCAGGCCATTTTAGAGGGTCTTCCCGGCCGCTGATGAAGGCCGTGCTGGGAGACCTGCGAATTCGACGAACACCGACAATGAGACTCGTGTTCGCAATATTTTGAACTCAGACCGTCGACTAATATTCGTTGAATTGCCAAGATATTCAATTTAAAAAATCTGTGGTTCATAACATTGTGATGGAGCTCTTGAACATGCGCAAGGTGTGCGCGAAGTGCTCACTGACGATCAGAAATTGCGGAGAGTGGAAGTGTGGCCCCCAGTTTTTGAATAACGTAATCACAGGTGACGAGTCATGGCTGTTCCGGAGGATGCCCTCCGTGACGCCTTCAATGCTTGGAAATCGCGTTGGCAGCGCGGCATCGACGCAGAAGGAGCCTATTTTGAAATTTTTTAAAGAATTGTAACGATTGGTTCAATAGTCGTTTTAAATCGACTCAGTCCTACTACTTTCCGAACATACCCTGTATTATCTTGAATTAAATTTGTTTATGACTATTATTTTTTTTGTCGTCCATAACTTTTTTCGTTGCGCCGTTTTGTTTCCTTTTAATATCATCTCGTCATTACGAGTATTGCAAAGTTGACTCAGCAAATTAAACAACAACAACTTGTTGTTATCGAAAAAAGTGTTATATGGAATACTTGATTATTCATTTGCTTTGCAAACAGTAAACTTTTGAGTTGTATGCTTAGATTTAACGCATCTGCTTCTGTTTTTAGTGTCCCGGTGTATAAGTATGTACATAAAAGTGTATGTGCTTATGACGCTATGTAATAAAATAAATAAGAGTGTGCAAATTTACTTAATAGAAACTTTTTAAAAGTTTTTTTTTTATACATATGTACATACATACATACATATCCTGCACAAATGCTGTACGAATACACAAACAAATACTTTTTTCGAGAAAACAATTTTGAAATACTTACTTCGAAGAACGTCGACGCGGCTTGGAAACTATGCTCATGTTAAATATTTATTAGCGTATTTGACGTATGTGTGTTGTTGTAGTTTGAATTTGCGATTTTGTGTTTATTTTTTACGTGGCATGAATTCGGATTGAATCATTTTCATAGACACACTTGCGCTTGCGCAATTTCATTTGCTCTAATAAGTGTCTAAGCCAGCAGCACTGCTTCGTGTGCGGACAGACGCTCCGCGCTTATACAGTCAGCAGTCGGGCAGATGCCGGCACAAGACTACAACACTTGTCCTCAAAATAAATAAGCATGCGTCCACATACATACTTCGGCTACACCTTAAGTACACAATAGGTGTTATCTTCTGCTCAGTTTTGCAATATAGTTAATATATTTTTTTCATGCACAAACAACGTATGCAAATAGAATTCCTATTAAGTTGTAATTAATAAATGTAATATTGACATGGTGGAATTCTTGCCGCATCATGCGCAGTCTTTTGTTATTTTTACATTCAGAACAAAATTGTTTGATTCATCTATTCACTACTGCCACGCCTACAAAACACTGTTAGTCTATAATATATAAAGTGTTATAACTGTTGAGCGGTTCAGCTTGAATTGTCATATTTTTATTTGACACAAGGCACCACAGAGGAAAGCGGCATACACATACATATGTATGTACATACATATATACCAACTATATTAATTGTAAAATGTTCGATAATTTAAGCGTGACTTGGTGAAAATATTGCATTTCACTGCTACGGTGTGGCAACGAAAAATCCCAGAAACTTAAATTTCTTTGATAACATATTCTAGTTATAAAATATTAGGTCTACACTCGTGGCCACGTAAACCTTACCACTCAAAATTTTCAAGTACTGTGCATATTTGACTACACTTCATAACGGTACTTTTTGCGGTATAAAAATTTTTTATTTAGAAATAATAAATTAAAAACAGAACACATTCAGCTATAGACAAATCAATTGAAAGATAGTGAGCTTTACAAAATAAGCTCGAGATGTAAGAGACTGACATGCGATGAAAACATGAAGTTTTTTTATTTTTTTTTTAATTTAATTTCATTTACATTATCATTGAAATTGATTTTTTATTTTACTTTTTTTTAACTGAAACACGAAGTTTAGTGGCGGTATTACTTTAAAAACAATAAAATCGGCCGCTTTTGTATAAGCACAGAAAAGCTAATTTGTGTTTTACTCATTAAACGTAATAAATTAGAAACTATAATTATAATTAGATAATATAATTTAGTTTACTTATGCTTATTAAAAACATAAAAAAAAACAAAATTGAAGAAAGTACCGAATGAACGAAAAAGTCCGAAAAAAATTCAAGAAAGTATAGTGGTAAGGTTTGCGTGGCCACGAGTGTACATATGGGTTCCTTAAGAGTGAAAACAAACTAGTGATATGTTGCAATTCCCTGCCAAAAAACCTATGCTGTGAACTTGAGATCTGAGTCGCAACACGCATGCCACACACGAATATAATCAAATTGTTCGATTGTCAATTGAACCGTTTGGCCGCTAAAGATCGGTGTTTATGCCCGTGAGGCAACTGTTTGTTTTTTTCATGGCATACAGGTACACTGTTCAGTGCGGGAGAAATTCACCCCTAATTAATGTGGTCTTAAATTCTTTTGAACGGAGCGAGTATCAAGTGTTCATGTGCGTCCGATTTTAGTACTTCCTTACCCTCTGTTTTGATTTAGTTTTGTCGCCATGTTAGGCTTGCGCCACTCCCAGAAACACGTCGCGCGAAAATATTTGCCCTGAGACTCTCCAGGTGCTTGGAGAAAACTAACCAGCCGCTCGTTCGTTAGCTAGTAACGCCCTCCACCGAATCCAGTCGGTGCACGCTTCGAAGTACAGTCGCGGCGGAAGAAAATCAATCCTATTACTTTCCGGAAAAACCCTGTACAATACCAAGCACCTAATTTGCTGAACCATACATCACAAACAACTAATTAATACATATGTGAGAAAAATAATAAAATGTGTTTACTCAAAATTGACAAATATTTACATTTAAATTTTTATTTAAATTTTTACAGTTTAATTAACCTTTGCATTAAGTTGATAAGCAGTTAACCATTTTTACACAGTTTAAGCGGTAAATGTCAGAGTTGCAATTCAAATTTGCGATTATTGATTTGAAAATACGGTAAAAAATTATGTTTTATTATAAAAAATTCCACAGCATCTATAGACTTTATACAAGAAAGTTTTATTTGATATATCTAATATTTTAATAACAAAATCTTTAAGTTATGAAATTTCTTTAATTTATGGGAATCAATTTTGAACTATTAATCTGCGACTTTAAAATCGTGCCAGTAAATTCACATGACAACAAATTTTATTTTTAAAAAAATAATTAATCGATAAAATTTATTTCAAAAGTAACTTAAATATTTGAAATCCTTTTCAGTGTATGATGCGATGGCGAAATCTGCGGTCGGCATCAATAGTGGCGTTTTGCACCAGTTCGGACATTTCGACGAATGCTTAGACCAACAACAATTCCAAACGAATCCGAACGAAGACGACCCACCTGAGCTTCTAGTGCGTTCCCAATACTGTCTGGTAGACATACAAATGGATGGATTCACAATGCATACTGCGGCTAGCCGGCAAAAAGAGGTGACAAGCTCATGCATTTGCGCATGCGTACCTACATATTATCACTATTTTATACAAATATGCTTTGCGATAGTAATCGATGAATACAAAGTGTGTAATTATGCTTAAAGCAGGGGAATTGAATATTTATGTGCTAATACAATGACGATTCTGTTGATCGGCTGAGGTTACTAAAAGTAATTAATTGTATTGGCGAGCAATTACATACCCATTTGCATACAATATACGATATACTACATTACTTACGATATAGTACATTTGACTTTAGTGGCAAATATAGCAAAAGAATTGGTGCTCCCTTAGGAAGTTCGTAGTTATGCAACCGTTAAAGCTAATTAAACTAGTTGGTATTTTTGGACAATGAACAATATTACGTTTTTACGCGTATTTACCGGTGTTAAGCGTTCCCAAAGAGGGCCCGCTTCGGGCACCTCGAAATTCCGCTTCGATGTGTTCTTCGCTTTTCATTTATTTTTAAAATACTGTGCGTTTCGCTGCGACTATGGAATACTAATGAGATAATACATATAACTATTAAGTATGGATTCGACATGCCGCACAGGTCTTTCGCGTCGCACATTTATAATCGGTCGAAGGTAAATGGTGTAAAGTTCTTGAATCAAACAAGTGCTCGCTATTTAAGTGTACAACTGTACATTTGTATGGTATGTCTGTATGTCTCATGTAATGGCGCAAGTAACTGACTCTAGTCATGGATTTATTGTTAAAATTTTGAGAGAGATGATCACAGAGCCCGCTTAAAACATAATAACGCCTCGGCTCTTTAGGTGACACAGCTAACCAACGAATAATAGTTTTGGGCATTTTTCCGAAAATGGGCTTAGGTTTGTTGTATTTAGTAAAACGCACGAAATTGAACGCATTTGGTTTACTCTTGGGTAGTTCTGGGGCCATGTAAAGTTTTTCAGTGAGCAGCTCAGATTTTAAAAATAATTCAAGCAAGAAATAACTGAGGAAAAAATAAAAATTTGACGAGTTTTTGTATATACTCACCGCTTGATCTTATCGGATATAATTACTTCAATTACAGCAAGTCTGCTATTATTTTTGCTGACACTGTTAAAATGCGCAATATTTTGTTTTCTTTCATTTACTTTACTTTATTTTCTGCTTCGAATATGCGAGAACAATTCCTAAAACGTATGCCGTATGCTATTGATGTTGTGTTTCAGATTGTAATCGCAGTCTACATATGAGTTCAGTTTTTGTTTGGCTCATTTAGGAAATTTTATTAAAATTATACGCAATTGTCTAACATTTTAAGCGCACGAAAATAATTACACAACCACTTTGAATATTTTCGTTTTGAAATTCTAATTAACAGAGACGCGCGCGAGATATTCAGATATGTTTATAAATATGTAAGAGCACTTGCACAAATAAATTATTACCGTTATTGTCACGTAGCGAATATTATCGCCAGCAGACAATCTTCACTGTGGTCTTATGTAGACTATATAATTATTCTGACAAAAATTTATTTTGTCCAAATTATAATTATGATAAAAAATACTTAACTAAACTTGACCATTTTCAATTTGTAAGAAACACGATTTTTACAACAAAATTATTTTCTGTAATAATTCAGATCTTTAAAACCGAAGTTAGAGCCAACGTTGCCTTTCATGATCAATGAATATCGTCGCTTAAGTATTACCATATATGTACATACATATAATATGAAATAGTTCAGTTACACAGTCATTTAATAAGCGAGGTTTCGTTCTGCAAATTTTTAAACCAAAATTACTTTGAAAAGCTTAGAGCTCTAATAATTTAAGAGGAGTTATCCAGGATACTTTTTTTCAATAGCCTCAACTTATGGTCAATATAAATGGCCTACTGATCGTACTATTCCCCTCACCATCACCCAACTTGAGATTCAGCATTCATTATTGGATAATATTAGACCGAATAGACCACGTCCAACATACATTGAAGAAAATATAGCACCCGTAGCTGAGAGTGTACACGAAGACGGTGGAGAGTCGATTCCGCGCCGTTCGCAGCAACTCGGACTGACGTATAGAACGACGTGACCCATTTTATTTATCCTAAATTGAAAGTGCACAAAATACAGCTTGTGCAAGAACTGAAGCCGCTCGACCTTCCCAAGCGACATTGCTTCGCTCTATGGCTCTTGAAAAGTTCCGAGAAGATCCGACGTTTTCGAACCAAATTTTATTCAGCGATGAGGCCTATGTCTGGCTCAATGGGTATGTAAACAAGCAAAATTGTCGTATTTCGGACGAAAGCAACCAGAATAGATTCAAGAGTCGCTATTTCATCCAGAAAAAAACAACGGTTTGATGTGGTTTGTGGGCTGGTGGAATCACCATTATTCAAAAATGGTGCCGGTGGGAACGTAACCGTCAATGGCGACCGTTATTGCGTAGTGATAACCGACTAGTTGATGCTTGAAATTGAAGCTCGTGATCTTGTCATTTGGTTTCAACAAAATTGCACCCCCAAATCCCATTAATCAATAAATTTATTGAGAAAACACTTCGATGAGCAGATAATTTTACGTTTTGGGCCGGTCGATTGGCCACCAAGATCGTGTGATATCACACCGTTAGACCTTTTTCTGTAGGATATGTAAAATCTGAAGTCTATGCGGCCAATCTCACTTCGATTCAGGTCTTGGAACAAAACATCGCGCGTGTCATTCGCCAGTTACCAGTTGAAACCCTCCAATGAGTCATCGAAAATTGAACACAACGGATGAACCATCTGAGACGAAGCCGCGGGCAACATTTGAAAAGAGATAATCTTCAAAAAATAAATGCCAGAGAATGACCTTTCGAATGATAATGAAAATTTCCCATTAAAGTTGAAGTTTCTGTGTTTTTTAATTAAAACGGATACAAACACGTCCTCGTTTTTGCATCTTCGAGTTGTTTTCTCAATGTCTGGTTAGCATCCATCTGTCAGTTAAGTTCTGGTTAACTTAGCCAATACTTCTTTCGGTAAAGAGCCCTTTTTTAACCAGAACTTAACTGTCAGGTGGCTGTTAAGCAGGCATTGAGAAAACGATCCTTACTTGGTTATAGCGCTATAGCGACAATTTCAAAATGTTATTAGCAACCGTGCGAGTTAGTTTCCACTCTTGTGCAATCTTTTGTAGAGAGTATGAAAATGCAATAATTTTAAGTGCCAAACGCCGATGGTGCGTAGTAATTAACGGTACATCGACCAATTGCACCTAACTGCTTTGCATTTCAAGGCAAGACATTAGATTTTTTTGCATGGACAAAGGAAATTAACTGCAACAAAGGCCTTCAGTTATGTATTTAACGGGCTGCATAAAACTACAAGGTGTTTTTTACGACTTGTACCGTTAAGCATTATAAAGTTTATTGTCAAATATCGACTATTTCATATCTAGTCCATGCACATACGTGTGCCGTGTGTTTGCTTTAAGCGGTTACTTACTTACATACATATTTATAAACATTAAAGCGTTTCATTATTTCCACCCAAGTTAGCAAAACGGTGGCAATTGCCACAAAATAAACGCCACGAACTAATGTCATCTTTATCGCCTTTGATCGCAGGCCCTCAACCGTAATGGCGATGCAGTTGTTGCGGCCGTTTGGGGCGCATGCCTGCCCGCGTCTTGCCGATCCAGCGACATCGCGATATTTACGCAAATCTACCTGCAACGCCCCGTGATAAGTGCCAACGAGTCGGCTTGCCAGCTGAGCGGCCTTGGAGCAGCCACCGAGCTGTATGTTGATGGCGGAATGTTTGCTTATGCGTAAGTTGTTTGGTTAATTATGTTGTACGAGTGCAAGGAGTACATGACACTAATGTCTATTGCTTTTTAATGTTGTTTTTGTTATTTTTTGTTTGCTTTTGCGACACTTCTTGCAGTCTTGTGCTATTTATATTTATTTTGCTGGCCACGCTGAGCACTGCCTACCATATCTACCTGATTTATGCGTGTAGAAGCGCCGACGATGTGTCGAAACGCGCTTTGCAACAACAAACATTGACAATTGCTTTACTCTCGTTTTCCGTCATAGGTGGGTGTTGGGCAATTATCGCCTCCACTGCTCAAATATTGCATCACACACAGATTTACTTACTCATGCCAACATATATTTACAGAGAACACAAAGAAACTGTTTCAGGCGAGCAAAGATCAGATGGGGCTCAATTCGATTAACGGTATCAAAGCCATTGCAATGCTGATGATATTGGCTGGGCATGCGCTGTCTTTCATCTACGGCAGCCCCACATACAATGAGGCGTTTGTGGCGGAGGTAAGGACGGCGTTATTTGTTAATATCCTAGTCAAAGACTTTTACCTTGCAACCGCTAAGACATTATTGCCGTTTGCTATTTGCCTCCAAATGTCACTTTGATCTTAACTTGTAATTTGTATTTTAGCAAACGAAATACCCTACCTTTGCATTCCTCTACAACTCGCTGCTGTTTGTGGACACATTTATGCTGCTGAGCGGTTTCCTCTTCTGCCGCATACTGCTGATCGAGCTTGAGCGTCGACGCGGTCGCATAAATCCGTTGATTTTGTACGCTGGCCGCTACATTCGGCTGACACCGGCTTATATGGCAATTATTGGCTTCTACATGACCTGGTTCCCGAGTATTGGTAGTGGACCTCTATGGCGCGAACGCATCGTACGCGAGCAGGAGCGCTGTCAGGCATCGTGGTGGCTCAACATTCTCTACGTCAATAATTATTTCCAAACGGATAAGTTTGTAAGTTTTTTTGTTTTAAAATTTATTGGTTGATGATCATGTTGTTCACACCCTGAGAATGAGTGAATGTTGCATTCATTTAACGTCAGAGTGAGTAATTTAGTGTTGAAAGCGCCACACTCGTCGTTGAGTAACATTAATATTGTAATTAAAACGTTAGAGTAATGTTTAAGAACAATATATGCAGACACGCTAAACGATAGAGCTTTGTTCTACATCATCTTTGCAGTGCATGTTCCAGTCGTGGTACTTGTCCGTGGATACGCAATTATTCTTCATCGCGCCGATCTTCATCTATTTGCTGTACAAGATGCGACAATGCGGTAAACATCTGCTGATAGCCGCCGTCATATGCACAAGCCTCATACCATTCGTGGTGACGTTTCTGCGACAATTGGATCCCACTTTACTGGTCTATGCGGAGTAAGCTCGAATACTCATTTTTTAAACTGTTCTAATTGTGCCCCATTTCTTGGGCTATATTTCAGCGAATTGGTTGACTTAGCCAGCAATAATTATTACATTGGCTATTACATAAAAACTCACATGCGTGCCTCGGCCTACTTTGTCGGTTTGCTGACTGGTTACTTAGTTCACGTCATGCAGGCGAAGGGGTGAGTCTCACAAGAACTTAAAATGAAACGCATGGAAAATAACAGTTTCTTTGCGATTGCAGCAAGAAGCTACACAATGTGCTGGTACGAGTCGGGTGGTTAATTTCTACTTTTATCGGCATCGCGACGATGTTCTCTATATGCCGTTTCTACCGAAGTCCATATACTCACATTGAGAGTCTTCTCTACGCGGCCTTACATAAACTGGGCTGGAATTTGTCAGTAGCTTGGTTGGTAATGGCCGCTACAACGGGTCATGCCGGTTGGTTGCAAAACTTCTTGAGTAGCCGTATTTTTGCACCCATCAGCCGGCTCACATACTGCGCTTATCTGTCGAACGGCATAGTGGAGCTGTATCATTCATCTACCATCCGTTACGGCAGATATCAGTCCTATGTGAATTTGGTAAGTAAAGAAGTCCCAAATAGTCGACTATTCTACTACTACTCAACCGAATAAACTTGTATTTAAGAAAATACGTATATATGCCTGTTCATATATTCCAGGAGAACGATATGATTAGTCACACGGTGGACACATTCATTTTGGCGTTTGTGCTTTGCCTGCTCTTCGAATCGCCCATACACGCTCTGGAACGGATATTGCTGCGTAAGGTGGGCCGCCCTGAGAAACGCGCGCCATCGACGGAGAACCAAAGTCCCAGCACCTCGGAGGAGCAGGTGGCGTAGTTTAATACTCAAAATACCAAAATCAATGATTTTATTTTTAAATTGTTCTTAATTAGCGTATGTAATTTGTAATTAGATGCCTGTATATACATATATGTTTTTTTATGATGACACATATCCTTTAAGCTCGATGTACACACATACCAGTGACAAACATATACATATATAGCCTTTAAAAAAACATATGTAAATACAAGGGAGTAAGAATTTATAGTGCAATTTTGCATATTTCTAATACTTGTACTTATACATAAATATTAATGAAACTTGCCGCATTACATCACATTACAGTACCTCCGGTGGCCATCACGAAGTACAGCAGGGATGAATGGTGTATAATATTCAGCAGAAATATGATTTTTAATAACGTTACGTTAAGTTTACATAGAGGAAAAGCTTCTCTGTAGAATAGGTTTTGATAAATGAAAATTTGTATTTAAATATGTATATGTGACTAATGTGCACACAATTATAAGTAAATATGTATAAATAAATAGATGTATAACAATTAAACACTTTTGAAAGGATATCGTGTTTCGGTTCGTGTTGTCTATGGTTGATTTGTCGTCGGGTCGTTAAGCGCTGATGCAATTAATTCAGTTGGGAATCCTTACAAGAGATACAGAAATAGTTTTCATGAAATGATCGATGTATATAACATTCAAGGGAGCCTATGTGCGAGTGTGTAGAAATTATTGTAAAAGATATGTATGTATGAACCTACAGATGATGTACATGTGTGTATGTATGCATGTACGACTTTCTGTTTCACTGTCAATTTCCAGTAATGATATTGTAAGCGGCTTTCAATTGTCTTTTATGCTTGTGTGATTTGTATGCCTGCCATTCGCTTAAAAATAAACAATGAATCCTCTGAACATGTCGCCATTAAGAGGACCGAGGTGAATTGAAAATAGTTAGGGGTTCGAAGACTTCATATTGGCCGTTTGATAGAATGTCAATTCAACAGCTTCCTTACTAAAGTTCTTCCACAAAACATACATTTCTGACTCTAATCTCGCTCCCAATTTTTGTACAACCAGCATAATCGTATTCCCATCATTATTGTGGGTATGCTTCTAATCATCGCTGATTCGTCGTTGCCTTCGTGTAAAGCTTGTAGTGTCTTTCTCTACGTTATCGTCTTTCAGTGGTCGCTTCTTTACTTCGTCTTCTTCCGATATTTCTGTTTCCTTATCATCAACCTCTTCATCCTCCTCCGCCACTGTAGTTTCTTCGTTGCTATTATTCGTTACGGCCAAATCTTCCGTGGCATCTTCAGTACCCCAAATGTTTTCTGTATCATCTTTAGACTGCTCAGGAGTCTCTTCGCTGATCGCTGTTACCTTGCCATCGGCTTCGCACTCATCTTCGACATCAGCTTCTGGTTCGGAGGCCTCAGCACCCGAACTAGGTTCAGTCTCGTGATCATGCTCGCGTTCTTGACGTTCGATAAACAACCGATTTATTACAATCTTTCGTAAGTGCTGAGCTGGAACATCGATTAAAAAGGCTACTACCACTCCGCTTGCGATAATTACAGCAATCTCGTTGAAGTTTACCTAAGGAAAATATTATAGCATCATTAGAAGACATATCACTTTGTATAAATTAAGAGTTAGCTTTTACCAAATCAGTTAGATGATATTTTCGTGGCTCGGTGGCACTAGCAGTGTTATAGAGCACTACGACATATGTCATCAATTGTATGGGGAACGTTATGCGCGAAAGAAACAATACTGGTCGCATTGTGGTGATAAACCGCAGCACAGAGTTTTCATCCCTTGGGAACATGAAGATACACCACGCTAACCCCATGCCAAGTATAAGAGGACACCAAGCAGCATAGGAGGCCGCATCTCCAGCCGTGTAAACAAAATCACTACGCATGCCTACCGATGGGGACCAGAAGCACCAAACCAAACTCAAAATAGCGCACAGCCAACCTACAGGCTTAAGCTCACTGGCGATTTCTATAACGCCGGATTGGGAACGGTGAAGTAGACCGGTACCAAGGCCAAGTAAATAGGCCGTTCCGCGACTTATTGGCGAAGAGAATAACATATTAGCCGTGCGATAGAACTTGCTGATGCTTTGGGAAATAAAAAAAAAACCAAGAATGAATTATAGAAAGCGCATAAATTGAACTCAAAGGCGAACTCACTTCATTCCATGGAACAGAGTCACGGACAAGTATTCATTTTGCGTGCGAGAATAACGTGCCGCCACGGACATTACGTGGAGGGCGCCGTAAATGAAGAAGGCTGCATCCGCATCGGTGTGATAGAGCCACACAATCAAGGGGCCCAGTATATAGAGTTGTACTTCAAGAGCTAATTGTACGGTCATGGGTGAACACTAAAAAAGTATAGATATTGGACAGATCACAAAATTTGATAGACTATCAATTTGCCCACTCACCGTATCCTCAAAGTCAATTGCATTCTGCACACTGAAAAGGTTGCGCCACATTTGCTGTTCACACAAGCGCGTGTTTTGTCCCACCAAGTTTGTCCAAAGCGGACCGGCACCAAGTCGTGGAAGAACGTATGTTTGGAAGAGCAGCACCACATACAAAGTTGGCAGATAACTGAAAGGTTATAAAAAAATTCATTTACACGGCATAGTGGCGGCCTCGGTTAATTAGGTACCGTGATATTTTTAAAGCCATACGCTTCAGCAATTGAATATGCGTTTTTTGCTCGATCTCTTCGGCCAATTGATAAGCCACCAAGAATCCGCTTATCATTAAGAGGACATCCATATAGATCAGTGGCGATCGGAACAGTACGCTTTGTGGTTGGTCCAAAGCCCGAACTAGTTTATCACGGTTGATGATGGGGAGATGACCAATCATTATGTACTTGAAGCAGACATAAAGAGCGAACGAAGCACCCAATTTCAGTACATTGAAGATTGGGAATTGCATTTCGGAGTGATCACTACCGAGCAGTTCAAACAAAGTACGCTGGGGTGAGAAAGCGTTGAGGATGTCGCGCAATAAGTTCATCAGGGACTGAAGCACTGAAAATGCGAATACTTTATTGACGACGCAATTTGTATTGTTGGTGTATAAGTATGAAACTTACAGCTAACGGGCAATTCTTCTTCCTTGCCAATTTCAGAGTTTTGAACGTCTTCTGTCTCTTCGGTCTCAGTAACTGCTTCTGTGCCATCCTCACTTCTTTCGGTTTCGCCATTTAATTCGTTTTTGGAAATTTCCATTTTCTTAACAATCCAGTCTTTGATATTGCGGCAGTATTTATAAAGAAGTGAACCCATGCACAATGTTATGAGCCCACAAATGCAGGAACTAGACGTAGATACATAAAATTTACTTGAATTACACACATATAAGAACTGGACTTACATTGTGGTGGTGAATTTCGAATCCTTTTTAATTAGTTTCATAAACTTAACGTTAGTTCGCGTGTAGCAGTCATCATCGTCGACCTCCACGTGAAATTCCAAACCTGTTGAATTGTAGGGTCTCAGGTTCGACTCAAGCTTTTTCTGTACAACCTCGCCGTTGCAAAGGTGCGGTATGCACACACCCCAATTAGCGATGCTATATCGTGGAACAAAATGACTGGGCTGTTAGGAGAGATACGTCTAAGTGAGTAAATTACTAACGTAAGGTTGGGTTTAAGAAAGCTGTTGAAAATACTAGTTCCCTCACGGCTCGTTTACAATACAGCAGGTCAAGTACATTTTTATCCAATAACAGTTACTTCTAACGGAACTCTCCTAATTCGCTAGATCAAAATAATTCAAGCTATTATTAAGTCAACTTACGTTGCCGAAATGACTGCCCCATAGGCCTCGTCCTTGTGCGTAATGTAAGGGTACCTTGAGCTCTTTGGATGTGGTCTGCATTTCAATATGAGCGAGACAGTATTTACCTCGAATGCGCACCGGAATTTCCGGTGTTACCTTCACCACAGTCTTCACTTGCATGCACTGATCAAAGTCTCCGAATTGATTGATGTTGCCGCGCAACACTCCCGATGTGATTTTGCCGGTAGCATCCAGCACTAGAAATAGGAAAGTGGTATTTAAAAGGCTTTCTTCAATGTGAGCTACAAGTGAACGCACTCTGTAAAGTCCACAATTTATTGCCACGCAACTGTCTACCAAAAATTTGCAATTGCTGTCTACAATCGGTGTTGTCTACTTCCGTTGGATTCACGACAAAACTGGGTAGTGTATGTAACACAGTTTCGAAGTTTTCCTGAGACATTACCGGCGTTGCCTCATCTGCGTCTCCATCTTCTGCGGAAGCAGCTGTTTTCTTGGGCTCGCGACCACCTCTAGGCATGCGTATAGGTTTTTCAGGTTTGCCGATGTTAAAGAGTGTATTGAATGGCCAACGATTCAGATAGGAAAACCACGTTTCCGCATCTGCTTCTTCATTTTCTGCAGTTTCCTGGCTTCCAACATTTTCATTTCGCTCACTAAACCATTTTAGCCAATCGATAATGCTATTTGACGGTTCTTTTTTCTCAGCAGATTTGTCTTCCTCACTTGTTAGTTTCTCATTGCTACTTGACCCACCACCAAAGAGAGAACCGAATAATGAGCCGAAAAAAGATTGTGACTCTTCACTTTTATCCCCATGTGTAGAGTCTCTCTGCTTTTCGCTAGATGAGCGCTTTTCACCATTCGACTTTGTGGAGGAGGAGGAGGTGGCACTTCTCCGCTCCTTATGAGCTGTTCGCACCCGTTTGAATGGCAATTCTTCTGATTCAGTTGTTTGTTCGCTAGCATCCGTCGGTTGGCTTGTGTCTTCGTCTTCGTTTCTTTTCTTATTTTCGTCAACAACATCGTCGTTTTTGTCATCGTCGACATCAGCGCTGGGCTCGTCGTCTTGCCCTTCGGCATCATCAAAGTATACACGTTCAATTTTGTGAAATTTGAATTTCTTCTCAAATGGACGCTTTCCTATGGGTTTAATAGCATCCACAGTCGCTCCAACACTTCCACTCTTGGCAGCGCCTCCAAACTCAAATAATTCATACGAGGCTTGTGGAAACACAAAGATCAGCAAAAGTACACAAATCCATAATTTGTTTATACTAAATGTTGCGGTGATCAATGGTGTTTGAAATGGACCGCGTCCATGCCCCATACGATCAGACATGTTTGGTATACTTAAACAAGAAGTCACGACAGTGTGGCGCTAACACAAACATTTGCCAAATCGCAGATGGCAACCAATATGATATAACGGCCGTATCGTACACCTACACCAATATTCATATACCCTAAATTGCGTATATATGTACGTAACTATGTACATATGTACATATAAGCTGATATGCGAGAATATGGAGTTCAAAACTTTCGATCTGACTTCGTAGCACCAATGTTGGTTTTTCCGTGTACTTAACAAATTAATACGTTTATATGTGGCTACAACTTGAAATATACCAAAAACACTTATATTATAGCCCAGGAAAATGCAATTTATTTATGTGGTTCGTTCGCTGGCAAAATTTTCTAAAAATATGCACATCAGTGGCGTTGTGCAAACTTTCACTAGCTGCTATGTGGTGCTCGTATCGAAATCTCGGAAGAGACTGATCTCACTTGTGCAGAAAGTAGAAGACGCCTTTTGTATTTCTTCAGCTTCCATGTAAATTGCGACCTCCGTGGCATTAACTCAAATTTGTGTGTTCTCATAATTTGTTTACAACCGAATTGAGTGTGAGATATACACGTGCTGGGTATAAGAGAATTTTCATGCCTAAAGAGTACATATTTGCAAACATTTTCCATTTAATCCAAAACAAATAAATAATGCAATTTTTTAAGAGATATAAAGTATTTATTATAATGCATTACAAAGTGTTTGTCAAAGTTAGATAAAGAATTGAATCGTTCCATACAATGCAGGTAAAAAGGACAGATTTCAATTATATAAAAACTTTTTAACGAATAACTTTTCCATTTCATTCCAACTTTAAAAGAAGTCAATCAATAATAAACCAAAATGGATCATAACATTAACACAAAACTACATACATATATACATAAATAGGTAAAAACATACATAAAATACTTAAGAAATCCAATAATGTAAAAGTAAGAGCGCAAAAAAGTAAGCATACGCTTACAAATAGCGA